>NW_026870234.1:0-237000 GCF_963584025.1 Labrus mixtus
ACCCACTGCAGACGTTACAGTCTGTTTACCTGCAGACGTTACAGTCTGTTTACCTGCTGCAGACGTTACTGTCTGTTTACCCGCTGCAGACGTTACAGTCTGTTTACCTGCTGCAGACGTTACAGTCTGTTTACCCGCTGCAGACGTTACAATCTGTTTACCTGCTGAACAGTTACAGTCTGTTTACCTGTTGCAGACATTACAGTCTGTTTACCTGCAGACATTACAGTCTGTTTAACTGCAGACGTTACAGTCTGTTTACCTGCTGCAGACGTTACAGTCTGTTTACCTGCAGACGATACAGTCTGTTTACCTGCTGCAGACGTTACAGTCTGTTTACCTGCAGACGTTACAGTCTGTTTAACTGCAGACCTTACAGTCTGTTTACCTGCTGCAGACGTTACAGCCTGTTTACCTGCTGCAGACGTTACAGTGTGTTTAACTGCTGCAGACGTTACAGTCTGTTTACCTGCAGACTTTACAGTCTGTTTACCCGCTGCAGACGTTACAGTCTGTTTACCCGCTTCAGAAGTTACAGTCTGTTTACCTGCAGACGTTACAGTCTGTTTACCTGCTGCAGACGTTACTGTCTGTTTACCCGCTGCAGACTTTACAGTCTGTTTACCTGCTGCAGACGTTACAGTCTGTTTAACCGCTGCAGACGTTTCAGTCTGTTTACCTGCAGACGTTACAGTCTGTTTACCTTCTGCAGACGTTACAGTCTGTTTACCTACTGCAGACGTTACAGTCTGTTTACCTGCTGCAGACGTTACAGTCTGTTTACCTGCAGATGTTACAGTCTGTTTACCTGCAGACATTACAGTCTGTTTAACTGCAGACCTTACAGTCTGTTTACCTGCTGCAGACGTTACAGCCTGTTTACCTGCTGCCGACGTTACAGTGTGTTTACCTGCTGCAGACGTTACAGTCTGTTTACCTGCAGACGTTACAGTCTGTTTATCCGCTGCAGACGTTACAGTCTGTTTACCCGCTTCAGAAGTTACAGTCTGTTTACCTGCAGACGTTACAGTCTGTTTACCTGCTGCAGACGTTACTGTCTGTTTACCCGCTGCAGACTTTACAGTCTGTTTACCTGCTGCAGACGTTACAGTCTGTTTAACCGCTGCAGACGTTACAGTCTGTTTACCTGCAGACGTTACAGTCTGTTTACCTGCTGCAGACGTTACAGTCTGTTTACCTGCTGCAGACGTTACAGTGTGTTTACCTGCTGCAGACGTTACAGTCTGTTTACCTGCAGACGTTACAGTCTGTTTTCCCGCTGCAGACGTTACAGTCTGTTTACCCGCTGCAGACGTTACAATCTGTTTACCTGCTGAACAGTTACAGTCTGTTTACCTGCTGCAGACGTTACAGTCTGTTTACCTGCTGCAGACGTTACAGTCTGTTAACCTGCAGACGTTACAGTCTGTTTACCTGCTGCAGACATTACTGTCTGTTTACCCGCTGCAGACGTTACAGTCTGTATACCTGCTGCAGACGTTACAGTCTGTTTACCTGCTGCAGACGTTACAGTCTGTTTAACCGCTGCAGACGTTACAGTCTGTTTACCTGCAGACGTTACAGTCTGTTTACCTGCTGCAGACGTTACAGTCTGTTTACCCGCTGCAGACGTTACTGTCTGTTCACCCGCTGCAGACGTTACAGTCTGTTTACCTGCTGCAGACGCTACAGTCTGTTTACCTGCTGCAGACGTTACAGTCTGTTTACCTGCTGCAGATGTTACATTCTGTTTACCCGCTGCAGACGTTAAAGTCTTTTTACCTGCAGACGTTACAGTCTGTTTAACTGCAGACGTTACAGTCTGTTTACCTGCTGCAGACGTTACAGCCTGTTTACCTGCTGCAGACGTTACAGTCTGTTTACCTGCAGACGTTACAGTCTGTTTACCCGCTGCAGACGTTACAGTCTTGTTTACCTGCTGAAAAGTTACAGTCTGTTTACCCGCTGCAGACGTTACAGTCTGTTTACCTGCTGCAGACGTTACAGTCTGTTTACCTGCAGACGTTACAGTCTGTTTACCCACTGCAGACGTTACAGTCTGTTTACCTGCAGACGTTACAGTCTGTTTACCTGCTGCAGACGTTACAGTCTGTTTACCTGCTGCAGACGTTACAGTCTGTTTACCTTCTGCAGAAGTTACAGTCTGTTTACCTAGTGCAGACGTTACAGTCTGTTTACCTGCTGCAGACGTTACAGTCTGTTTACCCGCTGCAGACGTTACAGTCTGTTTACCTGCTGCAGACGTTACAGTCCGTTTACCCGCTGCAGAAGTTATAGTCTGTTTACCTGCAGACGTTACAGTCTGTTTACCTGCAGATGTTACAGTCTGTTTACCTGCTGCAGACGTTACAGTCTGTTTACCCGCTGCAGACGTTACAGTCTGTTTACCTGCTGCAGACCTTACAGTCTGTTTACCCGCTGCAGACGTTACAGTCTGTTTACCCGCTGCAGAAGTTACAGTCTGTTTACCTGCAGACGTTACAGTCTGTTTACCTGCAGATGTTACAGTCTGTTTAACTGCTGCAGACGTTACTATCTGTTTACCCGCTGCAGACGTTACAGTCTGTTTACCTGCAGACGTTACAGTCTGTTTACCTGCTGAACAGTTACAGTCTGTTTACCTGCTGCAGACGATACAGTCTGTTTACCTGCTGCAGACGTTACAGTCTGTTTAACCGCTGCAGACGTTACAGTCTGTTTACCTGCAGACGTTACAGTCTGTTTACCTGCTGCAGACATTACAGTCTGTTTACCCGCTGCAGACGTTACAGTCTGTTCACCCGCTGCAGACGTTACAGTCAGTTTACCTGCTGCACACGTTACAGTCTGTTTAACCGCTGCAGACGTTACAGTCTGTTTACCTCCAGACGTTACAGTCTGTTTACCTGCTGCAGACGTTACAGTCTGTTTACCTGCTGCAGACGTTACAGTCTGTTTACCCACTGCAGACGTTACAGTCTGTTTACCTGCAGACGTTACAGTCTGTTTAACTGCTGCAGACGTTACTGTCTGTTTACCCGCTGCAGACGTTACAGTCTGTTTACCTGCTGCAGACGTTACAGTCTGTTTACCCGCTGCAGACGTTACAATCTGTTTACCTGCTGAACAGTTACAGTCTGTTTACCTGTTGCAGACATTACAGTCTGTTTACCTGCAGACATTACAGTCTGTTTAACTGCAGACGTTACAGTCTGTTTATCTGCTGCAGACGTTACAGTCTGTTTACCTGCAGACGTTACAGTCTGTTTACCTGCTGCAGACGTTACAGTCTGTTTACCTGCAGACGTTACAGTCTGTTTAACTGCAGACCTTACAGTCTGTTTTCCTGCTGCAGACGTTACAGCCTGTTTACCTGCTGCAGACGTTACAGTCTGTTTACCTGCTGCAGACGTTACAGTCTGTTTACCCGCTTCAGAAGTTACAGTCTGTTTACCTGCAGACGTTACAGTCTGTTTACCTGCTGCAGACGTTACTGTCTGTTTACCCGCTGCAGACTTTACAGTCTGTTTACCTGCTGCAGACGTTGCAGTCTGTTTAACCGCTGCAGACGTTACAGTCTGTTTACCTGCAGACGTTACAGTCTGTTTACCTTCTGCAGACGTTACAGTCTGTTTACCTACTGCAGACGTTACAGTCTGTTTACCTGCTGCAGACGTTACAGTCTGTTTACCTGCAGATGTTACAGTCTGTTTACCTGCAGACATTACAGTCTGTTTAACTGCAGACCTTACAGTCTGTTTATCTGCTGCAGACGTTACAGCCTGTTTACCTGCTGCAGACGTTACAGTGTGTTTACCTGCTGCAGACGTTACAGTCTGTTTACCTGCAGACATTACAGTCTGTTTACCCGCTGCAGACGTTACAGTCTGTTTACCCGCTTCAGAAGTTACAGTCTGTTTACCTGCAGACGTTACAGTCTGTTTACCTGCTGCAGACGTTACTGTCTGTTTACCCGCTGCAGACTTTACAGTCTGTTTACCTGCTGCAGACGTTACAGTCTGTTTAACAGCTGCAGACGTTACAGTCTGTTTACCTGCAGACGTTACAGTCTGTTTACCTGCTGCAGACGTTACAGTCTGTTTACCTGCTGCAGACGTTACAGTCTGTTTACCTGCAGACGTTACAGTCTGTGTACCTGCAGACGTTACAGTCTGTTTACCCGCTGCAGACGTTACAGTCTGTTTATCCGCTGCAGACGTTACAATCTGTTTACCTGCTGAACAGTTACAGTCTGTTTACCTGCTGCAGACGTTACAGTCTGTTTACCTGCTGCAGACGTTACAGTCTGTTAACCTGCAGACGTTACAGTCTGTTTACCTGCTGCAGACATTACTGTCTGTTTACCCGCTGCAGACGTTACAGTCTGTATACCTGCTGCAGACGTTACAGTCTGTTTACCTGCTGCAGACGTTACAGTCTGTTTAACCGCTGCAGACGTTACAGTCTGTTTACCTGCAGACGTTACAGTCTGTTTACCTGCTGCAGACGTTACAGTCTGTTTACCCGCTGCAGACGTTACTGTCTGTTCACCCGCTGCAGACGTTACAGTCTGTTTACCTGCTGCAGACGCTACAGTCTGTTTACCTGCTGCAGACGTTACAGTCTGTTTACCTGCTGCAGATGTTACAGTCTGTTTACCTGCAGACGTTCCAGTCTGTTTACCTGCTGCAGACGATACAGTCTGTTTACCTGCAGATGTTACAGTCTGTTTACCCACTGCAGACGTTACAGTCTGTTTACCCGATGCAGACGTTACAGTCTGTTTACCCACTGCAGACGTTACAGTCTGTTTACCTGCAGACGTTACAGTCTGTTTACCTGCTGCAGACGTTACAGTCTGTTTACCTGCAGACGTTACAGTCTGTTTACCCGCTGCAGAAGTTACAGTCTGTTTACCTGCAGACGTTACAGTCTGTTTACCTGCAGATGTTACAGTTTGTTTACCTGCTGCAGACGTTACAGTCTGTTTACCCGCTGCAGACGTTACAGTCTGTTTACCTGCTGCAGACGTTACAGTCTGTTTACCCGCTGCAGACGTTACAGTCTGTTTACCCGCTGCAGAAGTTACAGTCTGTTTACCTGCAGACGTTACAGTCTGTTTACCTGCAGATGTTACAGTCTGTTTACCTGCTGCAGACGTTACTGTCTGTTTACCCGCTGCAGACGTTACAGTCTGTTTACCTGCAGACGTTACAGTCTGTTTACCTGCTGAACAGTTACAGTCTGTTTACCTGCTGCAGACGATACAGTCTGTTTACCTGCTGCAGACGTTACAGTCTGTTTAACCGCTGCAGACGTTACAGTCTGTTTACCTGCAGACGTTACAGTCTGTTTACCTGCTCCAGACATTACAGTCTGTTTACCCGCTGCAGACGTTACAGTCTGTTCACCCGCTGCAGACGTTACAGTCTGTTTACCTGCTGCAGACGTTACAGTCTGTTTAACCGCTGCAGACGTTACAGTCTGTTTACCTCCAGACGTTACAGTCTTTTTACCTGCTGCAGACGTTACAGTCTGTTTACCTGCTGCAGACGTTACAGTCTGTTTACCTGCTGCAGACGTTACAGTCTGTTTACCCACTGCAGACGTTACAGTCTGTTTACCTGCAGACGTTACAGTCTGTTTACCTGCTGCAGACGTTACTGTCTGTTTACCCGCTGCAGACGTTACAGTCTGTTTACCTGCTGCAGACGTTACAGTCTGTTTACCCGCTGCAGACGTTACAATCTGTTTACCTGCTGAACAGTTACAGTCTGTTTACCTGTTGCAGACATTACAGTCTGTTTACCTGCAGACATTACAGTCTGTTTAACTGCAGACGTTACAGTCTGTTTATCTGCTGCAGACGTTACAGTCTGTTTACCTGCAGACGTTACAGTCTGTTTACCTGCTGCAGACGTTACAGTCTGTTTACCTGCAGACGTTACAGTCTGTTTAACTGCAGACCTTACAGTCTGTTTTCCTGCTGCAGACGTTACAGCCTGTTTACCTGCTGCAGACGTTACAGTCTGTTTACCTGCTGCAGACGTTACAGTCTGTTTACCCGCTTCAGAAGTTACAGTCTGTTTACCTGCAGACGTTACAGTCTGTTTACCTGCTGCAGACGTTACTGTCTGTTTACCCGCTGCAGACTTTACAGTCTGTTTACCTGCTGCAGACGTTGCAGTCTGTTTAACCGCTGCAGACGTTACAGTCTGTTTACCTGCAGACGTTACAGTCTGTTTACCTTCTGCAGACGTTACAGTCTGTTTACCTACTGCAGACGTTACAGTCTGTTTACCTGCTGCAGACGTTACAGTCTGTTTACCTGCAGATGTTACAGTCTGTTTACCTGCAGACATTACAGTCTGTTTAACTGCAGACCTTACAGTCTGTTTATCTGCTGCAGACGTTACAGCCTGTTTACCTGCTGCAGACGTTACAGTGTGTTTACCTGCTGCAGACGTTACAGTCTGTTTACCTGCAGACATTACAGTCTGTTTACCCGCTGCAGACGTTACAGTCTGTTTACCCGCTTCAGAAGTTACAGTCTGTTTACCTACAGACGTTACAGTCTGTTTACCTGCTGCAGACGTTACTGTCTGTTTACCCGCTGCAGACTTTACAGTCTGTTTACCTGCTGCAGACGTTACAGTCTGTTTAACAGCTGCAGACGTTACAGTCTGTTTACCTGCAGACGTTACAGTCTGTTTACCTGCTGCAGACGTTACAGTCTGTTTACCTGCTGCAGACGTTACAGTCTGTTTACCTGCAGACGTTACAGTCTGTGTACCTGCAGACGTTACAGTCTGTTTACCCGCTGCAGACGTTACAGTCTGTTTATCCGCTGCAGACGTTACAATCTGTTTACCTGCTGAACAGTTACAGTCTGTTTACCTGCTGCAGACGTTACAGTCTGTTTACCTGCTGCAGACGTTACAGTCTGTTAACCTGCAGACGTTACAGTCTGTTTACCTGCTGCAGACATTACTGTCTGTTTACCCGCTGCAGACGTTACAGTCTGTATACCTGCTGCAGACGTTACAGTCTGTTTACCTGCTGCAGACGTTACAGTCTGTTTAACCGCTGCAGACGTTACAGTCTGTTTACCTGCAGACGTTACAGTCTGTTTACCTGCTGCAGACGTTACAGTCTGTTTACCCGCTGCAGACGTTACTGTCTGTTCACCCGCTGCAGACGTTACAGTCTGTTTACCTGCTGCAGACGCTACAGTCTGTTTACCTGCTGCAGACGTTACAGTCTGTTTACCTGCTGCAGATGTTACAGTCTGTTTACCTGCAGACGTTCCAGTCTGTTTACCTGCTGCAGACGATACAGTCTGTTTACCTGCAGATGTTACAGTCTGTTTACCCACTGCAGACGTTACAGTCTGTTTACCCGATGCAGACGTTACAGTCTGTTTACCCACTGCAGACGTTACAGTCTGTTTACCTGCAGACGTTACAGTCTGTTTACCTGCTGCAGACGTTACAGTCTGTTTACCTGCAGACGTTACAGTCTGTTTACCCGCTGCAGAAGTTACAGTCTGTTTACCTGCAGACGTTACAGTCTGTTTACCTGCAGA
This sequence comes from Labrus mixtus, assembly GCF_963584025.1. Taxonomy (NCBI): domain Eukaryota; kingdom Metazoa; phylum Chordata; class Actinopteri; order Labriformes; family Labridae; genus Labrus; species Labrus mixtus. Next base: position 7,586 of record NW_026870234.1, read on the forward strand.
TGTTACAGTTTGTTTACCTGCTGCAGACGTTACAGTCTGTTTACCCGCTGCAGACGTTACAGTCTGTTTACCTGCTGCAGACGTTACAGTCTGTTTACCCGCTGCAGACGTTACAGTCTGTTTACCCGCTGCAGAAGTTACAGTCTGTTTACCTGCAGACGTTACAGTCTGTTTACCTGCAGATGTTACAGTCTGTTTACCTGCTGCAGACGTTACTGTCTGTTTACCCGCTGCAGACGTTACAGTCTGTTTACCTGCAGACGTTACAGTCTGTTTACCTGCTGAACAGTTACAGTCTGTTTACCTGCTGCAGACGATACAGTCTGTTTACCTGCTGCAGACGTTACAGTCTGTTTAACCGCTGCAGACGTTACAGTCTGTTTACCTGCAGACGTTACAGTCTGTTTACCTGCTCCAGACATTACAGTCTGTTTACCCGCTGCAGACGTTACAGTCTGTTCACCCGCTGCAGACGTTACAGTCTGTTTACCTGCTGCAGACGTTACAGTCTGTTTAACCGCTGCAGACGTTACAGTCTGTTTACCTCCAGACGTTACAGTCTTTTTACCTGCTGCAGACGTTACAGTCTGTTTACCTGCTGCAGACGTTACAGTCTGTTTACCTGCTGCAGACGTTACAGTCTGTTTACCCACTGCAGACGTTACAGTCTGTTTACCTGCAGACGTTACAGTCTGTTTACCTGCTGCAGACGTTACTGTCTGTTTACCCGCTGCAGACGTTACAGTCTGTTTACCTGCTGCAGACGTTACAGTCTGTTTACCCGCTGCAGACGTTACAATCTGTTTACCTGCTGAACAGTTACAGTCTGTTTACCTGTTGCAGACATTACAGTCTGTTTACCTGCAGACATTACAGTCTGTTTAACTGCAGACGTTACAGTCTGTTTATCTGCTGCAGACGTTACAGTCTGTTTACCTGCAGACGTTACAGTCTGTTTAACTGCAGACCTTACAGTCTGTTTACCTGCTGCAGACGTTACAGCCTGTTTACCTGCTGCAGACGTTACAGTCTGTTTACCCGCTTCAGAAGTTACAGTCTGTTTACCTGCAGACGTTACAGTCTGTTTACCTGCTGCAGACGTTACTGTCTGTTTACCCGCTGCAGACTTTACAGTCTGTTTACCTGCTGCAGACGTTACAGTCTGTTTAACCGCTGCAGACGTTACAGTCTGTTTACCTGCAGACGTTACAGTCTGTTTACCTTCTGCAGACGTTACAGTCTGTTTACCTACTGCAGACGTTACAGTCTGTTTACCTGCTGCAGACGTTACAGTCTGTTTACCTGCAGATGTTACAGTCTGTTTACCTGCAGACATTACAGTCTGTTTAACTGCAGACCTTACAGTCTGTTTACCTGCTGCAGACGTTACAGCCTGTTTACCTGCTGCAGACGTTACAGTGTGTTTACCTGCTGCAGACGTTACAGTCTGTTTACCTGCAGACATTACAGTCTGTTTACCCGCTGCAGACGTTACAGTCTGTTTACCTGCAGACGTTACAGTCTGTTTACCTGCTGCAGACGTTACTGTCTGTTTACCCGCTGCAGACGTTACAGTCTGTTTACCTGCTGCAGACGTTACAGTCTGTTTAACGGCTGCAGACGTTACAGTCTGTTTACCTGTAGACGTTACAGTCTGTTTACCTGCTGCAGACGTTACAGTCTGTTTACCTGCTGCAGACGTTACAGTCTGTTTACCTGCAGACGTTACAGTCTGTGTACCTGCAGACGTTACAGTCTGTTTACCCGCTGCAGACGTTACAGTCTGTTTATCCGCTGCAGACGTTACAATCTGTTTACCTGCTGAACAGTTACAGTCTGTTTACCTGCTGCAGACGTTACAGTCTGTTTACCTGCTGCAGACGTTACAGTCTGTTAACCTGCAGACGTTACAGTCTGTTTACCTGCTGCAGACATTACTGTCTGTTTACCCGCTGCAGACGTTACTGTCTGTATACCTGCTGCAGACGTTACAGTCTGTTTACCTGCTGCAGACGTTACAGTCTGTTTAACCGCTAAAGACGTTACAGTCTGTTTACCTGCTGCAGACGTTACAGTCTGTTTACCTGCTGCAGACGTTACAGTCTGTTTACCCGCTGCAGACGTTACTGTCTGTTCACTCGCTGCAGACGTTACAGTCTGTTTACCTGCTGCAGACGCTACAGTCTGTTTACCTGCTGCAGACGTTACAGTCTGTTTACCTGCTGCAGATGTTACAGTCTGTTTACCTGCAGACGTTACAGTCTGTTTACCTGCTACAGACGATTCAGTCTGTTTACCTGCAGATGTTACAGTCTGTTTACCCACTGCAGACGTTACAGTCTGTTTACCCGATGCAGACGTTACAGTCTGTTTACCTGCTGCAGACGTTACAGTCTGTTTACCTGCAGACGTTACAGTCTGTTTACCTGCTGCAGACGTTACAGTCTGTTTACCTGCTGCAGACGTTACAGTCTGTTTACGTGCTGCAGACGTTACAGTCTGTTTACCTGCAGACTTTACAGTCTGTTTACCTGAAGACATTACATTCTGTTTAACTGCAGACGTTACAGTCTTTTTACCTGCTGCAGACGTTACAGTCTGTTTACCTGCTGCAGACGCTACAGTCTGTTTACCCGCTGCAGACGTTACAGTCTTTTTACCTGCAGACGTTACAGTCTGTTTACCCGCTGCAGACGTTACAGTCTGTTTACCTGCTGAAAAGTTACAGTCTGTTTACCCGCTGCAGACGTTACAGTCTGTTTACCTGCTGCAGACGTTACAGTCTGTTTACCTGCAGACGTTACAGTCTGTTTACCCGCTGCAGACGTTACAGTCTGTTTACCTGCAGAAGTTACAGTCTGTTTACCTGCTGCAGACGTTACAGTCTGTTTACCTGCTGCAGACGTTACAGTCTGTTTACCTTCTGCAGAAGTTATAGTCTGTTTACCTACTGCAGACGTTACAGTCTGTTTACCTGCTGCAGACGTTATAGTCTGTTTACCTGCAGATGTTACAGTCTGTTTACCTGCAGACAATACATTCTGTTTAACTGCAGACGTTACAGTCTGTTTACCTGCTGCAGATGTTACAGTCTGTTTACCTGCTTACAGACGTTACAGTCTGTTTACCCGCTGCAGACGTTACAGTCTTTTTACCTGCAGACGTTACAGCCTGTTTACCTGCTGCAGACGTTACAGTCTGTTTGACTGCTGCAGACGTTACAGTCTGTTTACCTGCAGACGTTACAGTCTGTTTACCCGCTGCAGACGTTACAGTCTGTGTACCTGCTGAAAAGTTACAGTCTGTTTACCCGCTGCAGACGTTACAGTCTGTTTACCTGCTGCAGACGTTACAGTCTGTTTACCTGCAGACGTTACAGTCTGTTTACCCGCTGCAGACGTTACAGTCTGTTTACCTGCAGACGTTACAGTCTGTTTACCTGCTGCAGACGTTACAGTCTGTTTACCTGCTGCAGACGTTACAGTCTGTTTACCTTCTGCAGAAGTTACAGTCTGTTTACCTACTGCAGACGTTACAGTCTGTTTACCTGCTGCAGACGTTACAGTCTGTTTACCTGCAGATGTTACAGTCTGTTTACCTGCAGACATTACAGTCTGTTTAACTGCAGACCTTACAGTCTGTTTACCTGCTGCAGACGTTACAGCCTGTTTACCTGCTGCAGACGTTACAGTGTGTTTACCTGCTGCAGACGTTACAGTCTGTTTACCTGCAGACGTTACAGTCTGTTTACCCGCTGCAGACGTTACAGTCTGTTTACCCGCTTCAGAAGTTACAGTCTGTTTACCTGCAGACGTTACAGTCTGTTTACCTGCTGCAGACGTTACTGTCTGTTTACCCGCTGCAGACTTTACAGTCTGTTTACCTGCTGCAGACGTTACAGTCTGTTTAACCGCTGCAGACGTTACAGTCTGTATACCTGCAGACGTTACAGTCTGTTTCCCTTCTGCAGAGGTTACAGTCTGTTTACCTACTGCAGACGTTACAGTCTGTTTACCTGCTGCAGACGTTACAGTCTGTTTACCTGCAGATGTTACAGTCTGTTTACCTGCAGACATTACAGTCTGTTTAACTGCAGACCTTACAGTCTGTTTACCTGCTGCAGACGTTACAGCCTGTTTACCTGCTGCAGACGTTACAGTGTGTTTTCCTGCTGCAGACGTTACAGTCTGTTTACCTGCAGACGTTACAGTCTGTTTACCCGCTGCAGACGTTACAGTCTGTTTACCCGCTTCAGAAGTTACAGTCTGTTTACCTGCAGACGTTACAGTCTGTTTACCTGCTGCAGACGTTACTGTCTGTTTACCCGCTGCAGACTTTACAGTCTGTTTACCTGCTGCAGACGTTACAGTCTGTTTAACCGCTGAAGACGTTACAGTCTGTTTACCTGCAGACATTACAGTCTGTTTACCTGCTGCAGACGTTACAGTCTGTTTACCTGCTTCAGACGTTACAGTCTGTTTACCTGCAGACGTTACAGTCTGTGTACCTGCAGACGTTACAGTCTGTTTACCCGCTGCAGACGTTACAGTCTGTTTACCCGCTGCAGACGTTACAATCTGTTTACCTGCTGAACAGTTACAGTCTGTTTACCTGCTGCAGACGTTACAGTCTGTTTACCTGCTGCAGACGTTACAGTCTGTTAACCTGCAGACGTTACAGTCTGTTTACCTGCTGCAGACATTACTGTCTGTTTACCCGCTGCAGACGTTACAGTCTGTATACCTGCTGCAGACGTTACAGTCTGTTTACCTGCTGCAGACGTTACAGTCTGTTTACCTGCAGACGTTACAGTCTGTTTACCTGCTGCAGACGTTACAGTCTGTTTACCCGCTGCAGACGTTACTGTCTGTTCACCCGCTGCAGACGTTACAGTCTGTTTACCTGCTGCAGACGCTACAGTCTGTTTACCTGCTGCAGACGTTACAGTCTGTTTACCCGCTTCAGAAGTTACAGTCTGTTTACCTGCAGACGTTACAGTCTGTTTACCTGCTGCAGACGTTACTGTCTGTTTACCCGCTGCAGACTTTACAGTCTGTTTACCTGCTGCAGACGTTACAGTCTGTTTAACCGCTGAAGACGTTACAGTCTGTTTACCTGCAGACATTACAGTCTGTTTACCTGCTGCAGACGTTACAGTCTGTTTACCTGCTTCAGACGTTACAGTCTGTTTACCTGCAGACGTTACAGTCTGTGTACCTGCAGACGTTACAGTCTGTTTACCCGCTGCAGACGTTACAGTCTGTTTACCCGCTGCAGACGTTACAATCTGTTTACCTGCTGAACAGTTACAGTCTGTTTACCTGCTGCAGACGTTACAGTCTGTTTACCTGCTGCAGACGTTACAGTCTGTTAACCTGCAGACGTTACAGTCTGTTTACCTGCTGCAGACATTACTGTCTGTTTACCCGCTGCAGACGTTACAGTCTGTATACCTGCTGCAGACGTTACAGTCTGTTTACCTGCTGCAGACGTTACAGTCTATTTACCTGCAGACGTTACAGTCTGTTTACCTGCTGCAGACGTTACAGTCTGTTTACCCGCTGCAGACGTTACTGTCTGTTCACCCGCTGCAGACGTTACAGTCTGTTTACCTGCTGCAGACGCTACAGTCTGTTTACCTGCTGCAGACGTTACAGTCTGTTTACCTCCTGCAGATGTTACAGTCTGTTTACCTGCAGACGTTACAGTCTGTTTACCTGCTACAGACGATTCAGTCTGTTTACCTGCAGATGTTACAGTCTGTTTACCCGATGCAGACGTTACAGTCTGTTTAACCTGCTGCAGACATTACAGTCTGTTTACCTGCAGACGTTACAGTCTGTTTACCTGCTGCAGACGTTACAGTCTGTTTACCTGCTGCAGACGTTACAGTCTGTTTACGTGCTGCAGACGTTACAGTCTGTTTAGCTGCAGACTTTACAGTCTGTTTACCTGAAGACATTACATTCTGTTTAATTGCAGACGTTACAGTCTGTTTACCTGCTGCAGACGTTACAGTCTGTTTACCCGCTGCAGACGTTACTGTCTGTTCACCCGCTGCAGACGTTACAGTCTGTTTACCTGCTGCAGACGCTACAGTCTGTTTACCTGCTGCAGACGTTACAGTCTGTTTACCTGCTGCAGATGTTACAGTCTGTTTACCTGCAGACGTTACAGTCTGTTTACCTGCTGCAGACGTTACAGTCTGTTTCCCTGCAGACTTTACAGTCTGTTTACCTGCTGCAGACGTTACAGTCTGTTTACCTCCTGCAGACGTTACAGTCTGTTTACGTGCTGCAGACGTTACAGTCTGTTTACCTGCAGACTTTACAGTCTGTTTACCTGAAGACATTACATTCTGTTTAACTGCAGACGTTACAGTCTGTTTACCTGCTGCAGACGTTACAGTCTGTTTACCTGCTGCAGAAGTTACAGTCTGTTTACCTGCAGACGTTACAGTCTGTTTACCTGCTGCAGACGTTACTGTCTGTTTACCCGCTGCAGACTTTACAGTCTGTTTACCTGCTGCAGACGTTACAGTCTGTTTACCTCCAGACGTTACAGTCTGTTTACCTGCTGCAGACGTTACAGTCTGTTTACCTGCTGCAGACGTTACAGTCTGTTTACCCACTGCAGACGTTACAGTCTGTTTACCTGCAGACGTTACAGTCTGTTTAACTGCTGCAGACGTTACTGTCTGTTTACCCGCTGCAGACGTTACAGTCTGTTTACCTGCTGCAGACGTTACAGTCTGTTTACCCGCTGCAGACGTTACAATCTGTTTACCTGCTGAACAGTTACAGTCTGTTTACCTGTTGCAGACATTACAGTCTGTTTACCTGCAGACATTACAGTCTGTTTAACTGCAGACGTTACAGTCTGTTTATCTGCTGCAGACGTTACAGTCTGTTTACCTGCAGACGTTACAGTCTGTTTACCTGCTGCAGACGTTACAGTCTGTTTACCTGCAGACGTTACAGTCTGTTTAACTGCAGACCTTACAGTCTGTTTTCCTGCTGCAGACGTTACAGCCTGTTTACCTGCTGCAGACGTTACAGTCTGTTTACCTGCTGCAGACGTTACAGTCTGTTTACCCGCTTCAGAAGTTACAGTCTGTTTACCTGCAGACGTTACAGTCTGTTTACCTGCTGCAGACGTTACTGTCTGTTTACCCGCTGCAGACTTTACAGTCTGTTTACCTGCTGCAGACGTTGCAGTCTGTTTAACCGCTGCAGACGTTACAGTCTGTTTACCTGCAGACGTTACAGTCTGTTTACCTTCTGCAGACGTTACAGTCTGTTTACCTACTGCAGACGTTACAGTCTGTTTACCTGCTGCAGACGTTACAGTCTGTTTACCTGCAGATGTTACAGTCTGTTTACCTGCAGACATTACAGTCTGTTTAACTGCAGACCTTACAGTCTGTTTATCTGCTGCAGACGTTACAGCCTGTTTACCTGCTGCAGACGTTACAGTGTGTTTACCTGCTGCAGACGTTACAGTCTGTTTACCTGCAGACATTACAGTCTGTTTACCCGCTGCAGACGTTACAGTCTGTTTACCCGCTTCAGAAGTTACAGTCTGTTTACCTGCAGACGTTACAGTCTGTTTACCTGCTGCAGACGTTACTGTCTGTTTACCCGCTGCAGACTTTACAGTCTGTTTACCTGCTGCAGACGTTACAGTCTGTTTAACAGCTGCAGACGTTACAGTCTGTTTACCTGCAGACGTTACAGTCTGTTTACCTGCTGCAGACGTTACAGTCTGTTTACCTGCTGCAGACGTTACAGTCTGTTTACCTGCAGACGTTACAGTCTGTGTACCTGCAGACGTTACAGTCTGTTTACCCGCTGCAGACGTTACAGTCTGTTTATCCGCTGCAGACGTTACAATCTGTTTACCTGCTGAACAGTTACAGTCTGTTTACCTGCTGCAGACGTTACAGTCTGTTTACCTGCTGCAGACGTTACAGTCTGTTAACCTGCAGACGTTACAGTCTGTTTACCTGCTGCAGACATTACTGTCTGTTTACCCGCTGCAGACGTTACAGTCTGTATACCTGCTGCAGACGTTACAGTCTGTTTACCTGCTGCAGACGTTACAGTCTGTTTAACCGCTGCAGACGTTACAGTCTGTTTACCTGCAGACGTTACAGTCTGTTTACCTGCTGCAGACGTTACAGTCTGTTTACCCGCTGCAGACGTTACTGTCTGTTCACCCGCTGCAGACGTTACAGTCTGTTTACCTGCTGCAGACGCTACAGTCTGTTTACCTGCTGCAGACGTTACAGTCTGTTTACCTGCTGCAGATGTTACAGTCTGTTTACCTGCAGACGTTCCAGTCTGTTTACCTGCTGCAGACGATACAGTCTGTTTACCTGCAGATGTTACAGTCTGTTTACCCACTGCAGACGTTACAGTCTGTTTACCCGATGCAGACGTTACAGTCTGTTTACCCACTGCAGACGTTACAGTCTGTTTACCTGCAGACGTTACAGTCTGTTTACCTGCTGCAGACGTTACAGTCTGTTTACCTGCAGACGTTACAGTCTGTTTACCCGCTGCAGAAGTTACAGTCTGTTTACCTGCAGACGTTACAGTCTGTTTACCTGCAGATGTTACAGTTTGTTTACCTGCTGCAGACGTTACAGTCTGTTTACCCGCTGCAGACGTTACAGTCTGTTTACCTGCTGCAGACGTTACAGTCTGTTTACCCGCTGCAGACGTTACAGTCTGTTTACCCGCTGCAGAAGTTACAGTCTGTTTACCTGCAGACGTTACAGTCTGTTTACCTGCAGATGTTACAGTCTGTTTACCTGCTGCAGACGTTACTGTCTGTTTACCCGCTGCAGACGTTACAGTCTGTTTACCTGCAGACGTTACAGTCTGTTTACCTGCTGAACAGTTACAGTCTGTTTACCTGCTGCAGACGATACAGTCTGTTTACCTGCTGCAGACGTTACAGTCTGTTTAACCGCTGCAGACGTTACAGTCTGTTTACCTGCAGACGTTACAGTCTGTTTACCTGCTCCAGACATTACAGTCTGTTTACCCGCTGCAGACGTTACAGTCTGTTCACCCGCTGCAGACGTTACAGTCTGTTTACCTGCTGCAGACGTTACAGTCTGTTTAACCGCTGCAGACGTTACAGTCTGTTTACCTCCAGACGTTACAGTCTTTTTACCTGCTGCAGACGTTACAGTCTGTTTACCTGCTGCAGACGTTACAGTCTGTTTACCTGCTGCAGACGTTACAGTCTGTTTACCCACTGCAGACGTTACAGTCTGTTTACCTGCAGACGTTACAGTCTGTTTACCTGCTGCAGACGTTACTGTCTGTTTACCCGCTGCAGACGTTACAGTCTGTTTACCTGCTGCAGACGTTACAGTCTGTTTACCCGCTGCAGACGTTACAATCTGTTTACCTGCTGAACAGTTACAGTCTGTTTACCTGTTGCAGACATTACAGTCTGTTTACCTGCAGACATTACAGTCTGTTTAACTGCAGACGTTACAGTCTGTTTATCTGCTGCAGACGTTACAGTCTGTTTACCTGCAGACGTTACAGTCTGTTTACCTGCTGCAGACGTTACAGTCTGTTTACCTGCAGACGTTACAGTCTGTTTAACTGCAGACCTTACAGTCTGTTTTCCTGCTGCAGACGTTACAGCCTGTTTACCTGCTGCAGACGTTACAGTCTGTTTACCTGCTGCAGACGTTACAGTCTGTTTACCCGCTTCAGAAGTTACAGTCTGTTTACCTGCAGACGTTACAGTCTGTTTACCTGCTGCAGACGTTACTGTCTGTTTACCCGCTGCAGACTTTACAGTCTGTTTACCTGCTGCAGACGTTGCAGTCTGTTTAACCGCTGCAGACGTTACAGTCTGTTTACCTGCAGACGTTACAGTCTGTTTACCTTCTGCAGACGTTACAGTCTGTTTACCTACTGCAGACGTTACAGTCTGTTTACCTGCTGCAGACGTTACAGTCTGTTTACCTGCAGATGTTACAGTCTGTTTACCTGCAGACATTACAGTCTGTTTAACTGCAGACCTTACAGTCTGTTTATCTGCTGCAGACGTTACAGCCTGTTTACCTGCTGCAGACGTTACAGTGTGTTTACCTGCTGCAGACGTTACAGTCTGTTTACCTGCAGACATTACAGTCTGTTTACCCGCTGCAGACGTTACAGTCTGTTTACCCGCTTCAGAAGTTACAGTCTGTTTACCTACAGACGTTACAGTCTGTTTACCTGCTGCAGACGTTACTGTCTGTTTACCCGCTGCAGACTTTACAGTCTGTTTACCTGCTGCAGACGTTACAGTCTGTTTAACAGCTGCAGACGTTACAGTCTGTTTACCTGCAGACGTTACAGTCTGTTTACCTGCTGCAGACGTTACAGTCTGTTTACCTGCTGCAGACGTTACAGTCTGTTTACCTGCAGACGTTACAGTCTGTGTACCTGCAGACGTTACAGTCTGTTTACCCGCTGCAGACGTTACAGTCTGTTTATCCGCTGCAGACGTTACAATCTGTTTACCTGCTGAACAGTTACAGTCTGTTTACCTGCTGCAGACGTTACAGTCTGTTTACCTGCTGCAGACGTTACAGTCTGTTAACCTGCAGACGTTACAGTCTGTTTACCTGCTGCAGACATTACTGTCTGTTTACCCGCTGCAGACGTTACAGTCTGTATACCTGCTGCAGACGTTACAGTCTGTTTACCTGCTGCAGACGTTACAGTCTGTTTAACCGCTGCAGACGTTACAGTCTGTTTACCTGCAGACGTTACAGTCTGTTTACCTGCTGCAGACGTTACAGTCTGTTTACCCGCTGCAGACGTTACTGTCTGTTCACCCGCTGCAGACGTTACAGTCTGTTTACCTGCTGCAGACGCTACAGTCTGTTTACCTGCTGCAGACGTTACAGTCTGTTTACCTGCTGCAGATGTTACAGTCTGTTTACCTGCAGACGTTCCAGTCTGTTTACCTGCTGCAGACGATACAGTCTGTTTACCTGCAGATGTTACAGTCTGTTTACCCACTGCAGACGTTACAGTCTGTTTACCCGATGCAGACGTTACAGTCTGTTTACCCACTGCAGACGTTACAGTCTGTTTACCTGCAGACGTTACAGTCTGTTTACCTGCTGCAGACGTTACAGTCTGTTTACCTGCAGACGTTACAGTCTGTTTACCCGCTGCAGAAGTTACAGTCTGTTTACCTGCAGACGTTACAGTCTGTTTACCTGCAGATGTTACAGTTTGTTTACCTGCTGCAGACGTTACAGTCTGTTTACCCGCTGCAGACGTTACAGTCTGTTTACCTGCTGCAGACGTTACAGTCTGTTTACCCGCTGCAGACGTTACAGTCTGTTTACCCGCTGCAGAAGTTACAGTCTGTTTACCTGCAGACGTTACAGTCTGTTTACCTGCAGATGTTACAGTCTGTTTACCTGCTGCAGACGTTACTGTCTGTTTACCCGCTGCAGACGTTACAGTCTGTTTACCTGCAGACGTTACAGTCTGTTTACCTGCTGAACAGTTACAGTCTGTTTACCTGCTGCAGACGATACAGTCTGTTTACCTGCTGCAGACGTTACAGTCTGTTTAACCGCTGCAGACGTTACAGTCTGTTTACCTGCAGACGTTACAGTCTGTTTACCTGCTCCAGACATTACAGTCTGTTTACCCGCTGCAGACGTTACAGTCTGTTCACCCGCTGCAGACGTTACAGTCTGTTTACCTGCTGCAGACGTTACAGTCTGTTTAACCGCTGCAGACGTTACAGTCTGTTTACCTCCAGACGTTACAGTCTTTTTACCTGCTGCAGACGTTACAGTCTGTTTACCTGCTGCAGACGTTACAGTCTGTTTACCTGCTGCAGACGTTACAGTCTGTTTACCCACTGCAGACGTTACAGTCTGTTTACCTGCAGACGTTACAGTCTGTTTACCTGCTGCAGACGTTACTGTCTGTTTACCCGCTGCAGACGTTACAGTCTGTTTACCTGCTGCAGACGTTACAGTCTGTTTACCCGCTGCAGACGTTACAATCTGTTTACCTGCTGAACAGTTACAGTCTGTTTACCTGTTGCAGACATTACAGTCTGTTTACCTGCAGACATTACAGTCTGTTTAACTGCAGACGTTACAGTCTGTTTATCTGCTGCAGACGTTACAGTCTGTTTACCTGCAGACGTTACAGTCTGTTTAACTGCAGACCTTACAGTCTGTTTACCTGCTGCAGACGTTACAGCCTGTTTACCTGCTGCAGACGTTACAGTCTGTTTACCCGCTTCAGAAGTTACAGTCTGTTTACCTGCAGACGTTACAGTCTGTTTACCTGCTGCAGACGTTACTGTCTGTTTACCCGCTGCAGACTTTACAGTCTGTTTACCTGCTGCAGACGTTACAGTCTGTTTAACCGCTGCAGACGTTACAGTCTGTTTACCTGCAGACGTTACAGTCTGTTTACCTTCTGCAGACGTTACAGTCTGTTTACCTACTGCAGACGTTACAGTCTGTTTACCTGCTGCAGACGTTACAGTCTGTTTACCTGCAGATGTTACAGTCTGTTTACCTGCAGACATTACAGTCTGTTTAACTGCAGACCTTACAGTCTGTTTACCTGCTGCAGACGTTACAGCCTGTTTACCTGCTGCAGACGTTACAGTGTGTTTACCTGCTGCAGACGTTACAGTCTGTTTACCTGCAGACATTACAGTCTGTTTACCCGCTGCAGACGTTACAGTCTGTTTACCTGCAGACGTTACAGTCTGTTTACCTGCTGCAGACGTTACTGTCTGTTTACCCGCTGCAGACGTTACAGTCTGTTTACCTGCTGCAGACGTTACAGTCTGTTTAACGGCTGCAGACGTTACAGTCTGTTTACCTGTAGACGTTACAGTCTGTTTACCTGCTGCAGACGTTACAGTCTGTTTACCTGCTGCAGACGTTACAGTCTGTTTACCTGCAGACGTTACAGTCTGTGTACCTGCAGACGTTACAGTCTGTTTACCCGCTGCAGACGTTACAGTCTGTTTATCCGCTGCAGACGTTACAATCTGTTTACCTGCTGAACAGTTACAGTCTGTTTACCTGCTGCAGACGTTACAGTCTGTTTACCTGCTGCAGACGTTACAGTCTGTTAACCTGCAGACGTTACAGTCTGTTTACCTGCTGCAGACATTACTGTCTGTTTACCCGCTGCAGACGTTACTGTCTGTATACCTGCTGCAGACGTTACAGTCTGTTTACCTGCTGCAGACGTTACAGTCTGTTTAACCGCTAAAGACGTTACAGTCTGTTTACCTGCTGCAGACGTTACAGTCTGTTTACCTGCTGCAGACGTTACAGTCTGTTTACCCGCTGCAGACGTTACTGTCTGTTCACTCGCTGCAGACGTTACAGTCTGTTTACCTGCTGCAGACGCTACAGTCTGTTTACCTGCTGCAGACGTTACAGTCTGTTTACCTGCTGCAGATGTTACAGTCTGTTTACCTGCAGACGTTACAGTCTGTTTACCTGCTACAGACGATTCAGTCTGTTTACCTGCAGATGTTACAGTCTGTTTACCCACTGCAGACGTTACAGTCTGTTTACCCGATGCAGACGTTACAGTCTGTTTACCTGCTGCAGACGTTACAGTCTGTTTACCTGCAGACGTTACAGTCTGTTTACCTGCTGCAGACGTTACAGTCTGTTTACCTGCTGCAGACGTTACAGTCTGTTTACGTGCTGCAGACGTTACAGTCTGTTTACCTGCAGACTTTACAGTCTGTTTACCTGAAGACATTACATTCTGTTTAACTGCAGACGTTACAGTCTTTTTACCTGCTGCAGACGTTACAGTCTGTTTACCTGCTGCAGACGCTACAGTCTGTTTACCCGCTGCAGACGTTACAGTCTTTTTACCTGCAGACGTTACAGTCTGTTTACCCGCTGCAGACGTTACAGTCTGTTTACCTGCTGAAAAGTTACAGTCTGTTTACCCGCTGCAGACGTTACAGTCTGTTTACCTGCTGCAGACGTTACAGTCTGTTTACCTGCAGACGTTACAGTCTGTTTACCCGCTGCAGACGTTACAGTCTGTTTACCTGCAGAAGTTACAGTCTGTTTACCTGCTGCAGACGTTACAGTCTGTTTACCTGCTGCAGACGTTACAGTCTGTTTACCTTCTGCAGAAGTTATAGTCTGTTTACCTACTGCAGACGTTACAGTCTGTTTACCTGCTGCAGACGTTATAGTCTGTTTACCTGCAGATGTTACAGTCTGTTTACCTGCAGACAATACATTCTGTTTAACTGCAGACGTTACAGTCTGTTTACCTGCTGCAGATGTTACAGTCTGTTTACCTGCTTACAGACGTTACAGTCTGTTTACCCGCTGCAGACGTTACAGTCTTTTTACCTGCAGACGTTACAGCCTGTTTACCTGCTGCAGACGTTACAGTCTGTTTGACTGCTGCAGACGTTACAGTCTGTTTACCTGCAGACGTTACAGTCTGTTTACCCGCTGCAGACGTTACAGTCTGTGTACCTGCTGAAAAGTTACAGTCTGTTTACCCGCTGCAGACGTTACAGTCTGTTTACCTGCTGCAGACGTTACAGTCTGTTTACCTGCAGACGTTACAGTCTGTTTACCCGCTGCAGACGTTACAGTCTGTTTACCTGCAGACGTTACAGTCTGTTTACCTGCTGCAGACGTTACAGTCTGTTTACCTGCTGCAGACGTTACAGTCTGTTTACCTTCTGCAGAAGTTACAGTCTGTTTACCTACTGCAGACGTTACAGTCTGTTTACCTGCTGCAGACGTTACAGTCTGTTTACCTGCAGATGTTACAGTCTGTTTACCTGCAGACATTACAGTCTGTTTAACTGCAGACCTTACAGTCTGTTTACCTGCTGCAGACGTTACAGCCTGTTTACCTGCTGCAGACGTTACAGTGTGTTTACCTGCTGCAGACGTTACAGTCTGTTTACCTGCAGACGTTACAGTCTGTTTACCCGCTGCAGACGTTACAGTCTGTTTACCCGCTTCAGAAGTTACAGTCTGTTTACCTGCAGACGTTACAGTCTGTTTACCTGCTGCAGACGTTACTGTCTGTTTACCCGCTGCAGACTTTACAGTCTGTTTACCTGCTGCAGACGTTACAGTCTGTTTAACCGCTGCAGACGTTACAGTCTGTATACCTGCAGACGTTACAGTCTGTTTCCCTTCTGCAGAGGTTACAGTCTGTTTACCTACTGCAGACGTTACAGTCTGTTTACCTGCTGCAGACGTTACAGTCTGTTTACCTGCAGATGTTACAGTCTGTTTACCTGCAGACATTACAGTCTGTTTAACTGCAGACCTTACAGTCTGTTTACCTGCTGCAGACGTTACAGCCTGTTTACCTGCTGCAGACGTTACAGTGTGTTTTCCTGCTGCAGACGTTACAGTCTGTTTACCTGCAGACGTTACAGTCTGTTTACCCGCTGCAGACGTTACAGTCTGTTTACCCGCTTCAGAAGTTACAGTCTGTTTACCTGCAGACGTTACAGTCTGTTTACCTGCTGCAGACGTTACTGTCTGTTTACCCGCTGCAGACTTTACAGTCTGTTTACCTGCTGCAGACGTTACAGTCTGTTTAACCGCTGAAGACGTTACAGTCTGTTTACCTGCAGACATTACAGTCTGTTTACCTGCTGCAGACGTTACAGTCTGTTTACCTGCTTCAGACGTTACAGTCTGTTTACCTGCAGACGTTACAGTCTGTGTACCTGCAGACGTTACAGTCTGTTTACCCGCTGCAGACGTTACAGTCTGTTTACCCGCTGCAGACGTTACAATCTGTTTACCTGCTGAACAGTTACAGTCTGTTTACCTGCTGCAGACGTTACAGTCTGTTTACCTGCTGCAGACGTTACAGTCTGTTAACCTGCAGACGTTACAGTCTGTTTACCTGCTGCAGACATTACTGTCTGTTTACCCGCTGCAGACGTTACAGTCTGTATACCTGCTGCAGACGTTACAGTCTGTTTACCTGCTGCAGACGTTACAGTCTGTTTACCTGCAGACGTTACAGTCTGTTTACCTGCTGCAGACGTTACAGTCTGTTTACCCGCTGCAGACGTTACTGTCTGTTCACCCGCTGCAGACGTTACAGTCTGTTTACCTGCTGCAGACGCTACAGTCTGTTTACCTGCTGCAGACGTTACAGTCTGTTTACCCGCTTCAGAAGTTACAGTCTGTTTACCTGCAGACGTTACAGTCTGTTTACCTGCTGCAGACGTTACTGTCTGTTTACCCGCTGCAGACTTTACAGTCTGTTTACCTGCTGCAGACGTTACAGTCTGTTTAACCGCTGAAGACGTTACAGTCTGTTTACCTGCAGACATTACAGTCTGTTTACCTGCTGCAGACGTTACAGTCTGTTTACCTGCTTCAGACGTTACAGTCTGTTTACCTGCAGACGTTACAGTCTGTGTACCTGCAGACGTTACAGTCTGTTTACCCGCTGCAGACGTTACAGTCTGTTTACCCGCTGCAGACGTTACAATCTGTTTACCTGCTGAACAGTTACAGTCTGTTTACCTGCTGCAGACGTTACAGTCTGTTTACCTGCTGCAGACGTTACAGTCTGTTAACCTGCAGACGTTACAGTCTGTTTACCTGCTGCAGACATTACTGTCTGTTTACCCGCTGCAGACGTTACAGTCTGTATACCTGCTGCAGACGTTACAGTCTGTTTACCTGCTGCAGACGTTACAGTCTATTTACCTGCAGACGTTACAGTCTGTTTACCTGCTGCAGACGTTACAGTCTGTTTACCCGCTGCAGACGTTACTGTCTGTTCACCCGCTGCAGACGTTACAGTCTGTTTACCTGCTGCAGACGCTACAGTCTGTTTACCTGCTGCAGACGTTACAGTCTGTTTACCTCCTGCAGATGTTACAGTCTGTTTACCTGCAGACGTTACAGTCTGTTTACCTGCTACAGACGATTCAGTCTGTTTACCTGCAGATGTTACAGTCTGTTTACCCGATGCAGACGTTACAGTCTGTTTAACCTGCTGCAGACATTACAGTCTGTTTACCTGCAGACGTTACAGTCTGTTTACCTGCTGCAGACGTTACAGTCTGTTTACCTGCTGCAGACGTTACAGTCTGTTTACGTGCTGCAGACGTTACAGTCTGTTTAGCTGCAGACTTTACAGTCTGTTTACCTGAAGACATTACATTCTGTTTAATTGCAGACGTTACAGTCTGTTTACCTGCTGCAGACGTTACAGTCTGTTTACCCGCTGCAGACGTTACTGTCTGTTCACCCGCTGCAGACGTTACAGTCTGTTTACCTGCTGCAGACGCTACAGTCTGTTTACCTGCTGCAGACGTTACAGTCTGTTTACCTGCTGCAGATGTTACAGTCTGTTTACCTGCAGACGTTACAGTCTGTTTACCTGCTGCAGACGTTACAGTCTGTTTCCCTGCAGACTTTACAGTCTGTTTACCTGCTGCAGACGTTACAGTCTGTTTACCTCCTGCAGACGTTACAGTCTGTTTACGTGCTGCAGACGTTACAGTCTGTTTACCTGCAGACTTTACAGTCTGTTTACCTGAAGACATTACATTCTGTTTAACTGCAGACGTTACAGTCTGTTTACCTGCTGCAGACGTTACAGTCTGTTTACCTGCTGCAGAAGTTACAGTCTGTTTACCTGCAGACGTTACAGTCTGTTTACCTGCTGCAGACGTTACTGTCTGTTTACCCGCTGCAGACTTTACAGTCTGTTTACCTGCTGCAGACGTTACAGTCTGTTTAACCGCTGCAGACGTTACAGTCTGTTTACCTGCAGACGTTACAGTCTGTTTACCTGCTGCAGACGTTACAGTCTGTTTACCCGCTGCAGACGTTACTGTCTGTTCACCCGCTGCAGACGTTACAGTCTGTTTACCTGCTGCAGACGCTACAGTGTGTTTACCTGCTGCAGACCTTACAGTCTGTTTACCTGCTGAAGACTTTACAGTATGTTTACCTGCAGACGTTACAGTCTGTTTACCTGCTGCAGACGTTACAGTCTGTTTACCTGCAGACATTACAGTCTGTTTAACTGCAGACCTTACAGTCTGTTTACCTGCTGCAGACGTTACAGCCTGTTTACCTGCTGCAGACGTTACAGTCTGTTTACCTGCTGCAGACGTTACAGTCTGTTTACCTGCAGACGTTACAGTCTGTTTACCTGCTGCAGACGTTACAGTCTGTTTACCCGCTGCAGACGTTACTGTCTGTTCACCCGCTGCAGACTTTACAGTCTGTTTACGTGCAGACGTTACAGTCTGTTTACCTGTAGTTCTCATGTGATCTTGTAGTTCTCATGTGATCTTGTAGTTCTCTTGTGATCTTCTTGTGATCTTGTAGTTCTCTTGTGATCTTGTAGTTCTCATGTGATCTTGTAGTTCTCTTGTGATCTTCTTGTGATCTTGTAGTTCTCTTGTGATCTTGTAGTTCTCTTGTGATCTTGTAGTTCTCCTGTGATCTTGTAGTTCTCTTGTGATCTTGTAGTTCTCCTGTGATCTTGTAGTTCTCATGTGATCTTGTAGTTCGCTTGTGATCTTGTAGTTCTCATGTGATCTTGTAGTTGTCTTATGATCTTGTTCTCATGTGATCTTGTAGTTTTCTTGTGATCTTGTAGTTCTCATGAGATCTTGTAGTTTTCTTGTGATCTTGTAGTTCTCATGTGATCTTGTAGTTCTCTTGTGATCTTCTTGTGATCTTGTAGTTCTCTTGTGATCTTGTAGTTCTCATGTGATCTTGTAGTTCTCTTGTGATCTTCTTGTGATCTTGTAGTTCTCTTGTGATCTTGTAGTTCTCCTTATTGTAGTTCTCTTGTGATCTTGTAGTTCTCCTGTGATCTTGTAGTTCTCCTGTTATCTTGTAGTTCTCCTGTGATCTTGTAGTTCTCCTTATTGTCGTTCTCTTGTGATCTTGTAGTTCTCTTGTCATCTTCTTGTGATCTTGTAGTTCTCTTGTGATCTTATAGTTCTCATGTGATCTTGTAGTTCTCTTGTGATCTTCTTGTGATCTTGTAGTTCTCTTGTGATCTTGTAGTTCTCATGTGATCTTGTAGTTCTCTTGTGATCTTGTAGTTCTCATGTGATCTTGTAGTTCTCCTGTAATCTTGTAGTTCTCTTGTGATCTTGTAGTTCTCTGTGATCTTGTAGTTCTCATGTGATCTTGTAGTTCTCTTGTGATCTTGTAGTTCTCCTGTGATCTTGTAGTTTTTATGTGATCTTGCAGTTCTCCTTATTGTAGTTCTCTTGTGATCTTGTAGTTCTCTTGTGATCTTGTAGTTCTCTGTGATCTTGTAGTTCTCCTTATGGTAGTTCTCTTGTGATCTTGTAGTTCTCCTTATTGTAGTTCTCTTGTGATCTTGTAGTTCTCTTGTGATCTTGTAGTTCTCTGTGATCTTGTAGTTCTCCTTATTGTAGTTCTCTTGTGATCTTGTAGTTCTCCTTATTGTAGTTCTCTTGTGATCTTGTAGTTCTCCTGTGATCTTGTAGTTCTCCTGTTATCTTGTAGTTCTCCTGTGATCTTGTAGTTCTCCTGTTATCTTGTAGTTCTCCTGTGATCTTGTAGTTCTCATGTGATCTTGTAGTTATCTTGTGATCTTGTAGTTCTCCTGTGATCTTGTAGTTCTCCTGTTATCTTGTAGTTCTCCTGTGATCTTGTAGTTCTCATGTGATCTTGTAGTTCTCTTGTGATCTTGTAGTTCTCCTGTGATCTTGTAGTTCTCATGTGATCTTGTAGTTCTCCTTATTGTAGTTCTCTTGTGATCTTGTAGTTCTCTTGTGATCTTGTAGTTCTCTGTGATCTTGTAGTTCTCCTTATTGTAGTTCTCTTGTGATCTTGTAGTTCTCCTTATTGTAGTTCTCTTGTGATCTTGTAGTTCTCCTGTTATCTTGTAGTTCTCCTTTGATCTTGTAGTTCTCCTTTGATCTTGTAGTTCTCTTGTGATCTTGTAGTTCTCCTGTGATCTTGTAGTTCTCTGTGATCTTGTAGTTCTCATGTGATCTTGTAGTTCTCATGTGATCTTGTAGTTCTCTTGTGATCTTCTAGTTCTCATGTGATCTTGTAGTTCTCATGTGATCTTGTAGTTCTCCTGTGATCATGTAGTTCTCTGTGATCTTGTAGTTCTCATGTGATCTTGTAGTTCTCATGTGATCTTGTAGTTCTCATGTGATCTTGTAGTTCTCTTGTGATCTTCTTGTGATCTTGTAGTTCTCTTGTGATCTTGTAGTTCTCATGTGATCTTGTAGTTCTCTTGTGATCTTCTTGTGATCTTGTAGTTCTCTTGTGATCTTGTAGTTCTCTTGTGATCTTGTAGTTCTCATGTGATCTTGTAGTTCTCATGTGATCTTGTAGTTCTCTTGTGATCTTGTAGTTCTCCTGTGATCTTGTAGTTCTCCTGTGATCTTGTAGTTCTCTGTGATCTTGTAGTTCTCCTTATTGTAGTTCTCTTGTGATCTTGTAGTTCTCCTTATTGTAGTTCTCCTGTGATCTTGTAGTTCTCTTGTGATCTTGTAGTTCTCCTGTGATCTTGTAGTTTTCTGTGATCTTGTAGTTCTCATGTGATCTTGTAGTTCTCATGTGATCTTGTAGTTCTCTTGTGATCTTCTTGTGATCTTGTAGTTCTCTTGTGATCTTGTAGTTCTCATGTGATCTTGTAGTTCTCTTGTGATCTTCTAGTTCTCATGTGATCTTGTAGTTCTCATGTGATCTTCTAGTTCTCTTGTGATCTTGTAGTTCTCATGTGATCTTTTAGTTCTCCTGTGATCTTGTAGTTCTCTTGTGATCTTGTAGTTCTCCTTATTGTAGTTCTCTTGTGATCATGTAGTTCTCTTGTGATCTTGTAGTTCTCTGTGATCTTGTAGATCTCCTTATTGTAGTTCTCTTGTGATCTTGTAGTTCTCCTTATTGTAGTTCTCTTGTGATCTTGTAGTTCTCCTGTGATCTTGTAGTTCTCCTGTTATCTTGTAGTTCTCCTGTGATCTTGTAGTTCTCCTGTTATCTTGTAGTTCTCCTGTGATCTTGTAGTTCTCATGTGATCTTGTAGTTCTCTTGTGATCTTGTAGTTCTCCTGTGATCTTGTAGTTCTCATGTGATCTTGTAGTTCTCCTTCTTGTAGTTCTCTTGTGATCTTGTAGTTCTCTTGTGATCTTGTAGTTCTCTGTGATCTTGTAGTTCTCCTTATTGTAGTTCTCTTGTGATCTTGTAGTTCTCCTTATTGTAGTTCTCTTGTGATCTTGTAGTTCTCCTGTTATCTTGTAGTTCTCCTTTGATCTTGTAGTTCTCCTTTGATCTTGTAGTTCTCTTGTGATCTTGTAGTTCTCCTGTGATCTTGTAGTTCTCTGTGATCTTGTAGTTCTCATGTGATCTTGTAGTTCTCATGTGATCTTGTAGTTCTCTTGTGATCTTCTTGTGATCTTGTAGTTCTCTTCAACTTCAATCAATCAACTTTTATTTGTATAGCGTCAACTCATAACAAGTGTTATCTCGAGACACTTTACAAGAAGCAGGTAAAATACCTTACTCATTGTCTGTGAACATTACAAAAGAGCAGGTAAAAAGACCTTACTCATTGTTATGTTACAAACAGCCGGTAAAAGACCTTACTTATTGCTATGTTACAAAGATCCGGCCTATCCATCATGAGCACTTTAGCAAAGCAGCAAAAGTTACAGTGGTAAGAAAAAACTGCCTTATTAAAAGGCAGAAATCTTCGGCCGGATCCCCGGCTCATGACGAAACAGTCTTCACAGGCCTAGACTGCGCCGGGCTTGGAAAGGGATAGAGGGAGAGATGGGATAAGATGCAGGAAGAGGGATAGAGAGCAAGGGGGTGGGGGGAGGTAGACCGTCCATCAGCAATCCGGTGGGGAGGGGAGGGGGTGTGGGGGGTTGTTCTGGCAGGCCGCCAACCCACGATCCGGTGGGGAGGGGGTAGTGGTGGGGTGGGGGTTGTTCTGGCAAGCCGTCAACCGACGATCTTGAGGAGCCTAGGAGAGCTCAAGAGCTCCCAGGAAAGTAGGTGGTTAGTGACTGAGATTTATAGATAGATACATGCAGTAATATGATGTACTGTATATGCAGAGAGAGAGAGAGAGAGAGAGAGAGAGAGAGAGAGGAGCTCAAGGTGCCAGTTCCCCCGGTAGTCTAAGCCTATAGCAGCATAACTAAGAGCTGGTCTACACCAGCACCAGCCCTAACTATAAGATTTATCAAAAAGGAAAGTTTTAAGTCTAATCTTAAAAATACAGACTGTGTCTGCCTCCCGGACCCCGGCTGGAAGGCGGTTCCAGAGGAGAGGAGCCCGATAACTGAAGGCTTTACCCCCCATAGTACACTTGGAGACTGTAGGTACCACCAGCAGGCCTGCACTCCGGGACCGCAACGCTCTCAAGGGACAGTACGGCACTAGTAGCTCCTTAAGATAAGATGGTGCCTGGCCATTTAGAGCTTTGTAGGTGAGAAGAAGGATCTTGAATTCTATTCTAGACTGTATAGGGAGCCAGTGCAGAGAAGCCAGGACAGGAGTAATGTGGTCCCATTTCCTGGTTCTGGTCAGTACACGAGCTGCAGCATTCTGGACCCGTTGAAGAGTCTTTAGAGATTTGCCAGAGCACCCTGACAAAAGAGAGTTACAATAATCCAGTCTGGAGGTAACAAATGCATGAACTAGTTTTTCTGCATCACTTTGCGACAGGATATTCCTGATCTTGGATATATTACGAAGGTGAAAGTAGGCTGTTCTTGAAACTTGACTGATGTGAGAGCTAAAAGACATATCTTGATCAAAAATAACTCCTAGATTCCTAACAGTGGTGCTAGATGCCAGGCTGATGTCATTAAAGACAGTCACATCACTAGAAAAAGTCTCTCTGAGGTTCTTAGGGCCTAGCACAATAACTTCAGTCTTGTCTGAGTTAAGTAGCAAAAAATTTCTGGTCATCCAGGTCCTAACGTCCTTAAGGCATGTTTCTAGCTGACATAACTGACTGGTACCATCGGGCTTCATTGATACATAAAGCTGAGTATCATCTGCATAACAATGAAACTGTATGGAGTGTTTCCTCATAATATTTCCCAGAGGAAGCATATATAATGTAAAAAGAATTGGTCCAAGCACTGAACCTTGTGGGACTCCATGGCAAACTTTAGTGTGCATAGAGGACTCATCATTAACATGTACAAACTGAGATCGGTCTGATAAGTAGGATTCAAACCAACTTAAAGCAGTCCCTGTAATTCCAAGCAAATGCTCTAGTCTGTACAACAGGATCCGATGGTCAATGGTGTCAAAAGCAGCACTAAGATCTAACAAGACGAGCACAGACAGAAGTCCCCTGTCTGAGGCTAGAAGTAGATCGTTTGTAACTCTAACTAGTGCAGTCTCAGTGCTATGGTGGACTCTAAATCCTGACTGGAACTCTTCAAATAAACTGTTGTCATGGAGAAAGTCACACAGCTGTTTAGCTACCACCTTCTCCAGGATCTTCGAGATAAAAGGAAGGTTGGATATAGGTCTGTAGTTAGCCACAGTTCCTGAGTCCAGAGTAGGCTTTTTAAGTAGAGGTTTGATTACCGCTACTTTAAATGTCTGTGGTACATTGCCTGCCAGTAAAGACATATTGATCATATCTAATATGGAGTTGCTAACTAAGGGAAAGACTTCCTTAAACAGCTTGGTTGGGATTGGGTCTAAAAGACAGGTTGACGGTTTCGATGCAGAAATAATGGAATATAACTCAGAAAGGTTGATTGGAGAAAAACAGTCGAGACTAATATCTGGTCCTGGAACTGTCTCTGCCGTATCAGACGTATCTGCACCAGGTAAGGGCAGGAGGTTACCAATTTTGTCTCTGATGTCTAGAACTTTGTTGTTGAAAAAGCTAAGGAAATCATTACTGCTGAGGGCTAGAGGAATACAAGGCTCAATGGAGCCATGACTCTCTGTCAGCCTGGCTACAGTGCTGAAAAGGTATCTAGGATTGCCTTTGTTTTCCTCGATTAGAGAGGAGTAGTAGGCAGCTCGGGCGTGACGTAGAGCCTTCATATATCTTCTATGACTATCCTGCCAGAAAAAACGAGATTCTACCGTTTTGGTCGAACGCCATATTCTTTCAAAATTCCGTGATGATTGTTTCAGAGTACGGGTTTCTGAGTTGAACCATGGAGCCACTCTCCGCCGCTTCACAACCTTCTGTTTCAGGGGAGCAATCGAATCCAGAGTAACTCTCAGCGAATCCACTGCACTATCAACAAACTGATCTAGCTGAGAGGGACTAAAGCTATCGTAAGAGTTTCCAACTGGGTTGAAACACGGTACTGAATCAAAAACAGCTGAAATAGCTTCCTTAAATCTAGCCACAGCACTATCCGACAAACTTCTAGAAAGCACACCTCTTCCAGGCAGAGGTAATTCTAGTAGGACAAAATCAAATGTAATAAAAAAATGGTCTGATAGCAGAGGATTTTCTAGGAAAACTGTAAGGTTATGGATTTCAATTCCATAAGCTAAAACAAGATCCAGGGTGTGGTTAAAATGATGAGTAGGTTCGTTTACACCCTGGGTGAAACCAATAGAGTCTAATAGTGACATGAAAGCTGTGCTCAGGCTATCATTTTCAACATCCACATGGATATTGAAGTCACCTACAACAATTATTCGATCACTGCTAAGGACTAAATCTGATAAAAATTCTGCAAACTCTGATAAAAACTCAGAATATGGGCCAGGAGGGCAGTAAACTACAGCAATTAGAACTGGCTGAAAGGTTCTTGAGACTGGATGTGGAAGACTAAGAACAAGGCTTTCAAAAGAAGTGATCTTGTAGTTCTCATGTGATCTTGTAGTTCTCTTGTGATCTTCTTGTGATCTTGTAGTTCTCTTGTGATCTTGTAGTTCTCTTGTGATCTTGTAGTTCTCATGTGATCTTGTAGTTCTCCTGTGATCTTGTAGTTCTCTTGTGATCTTGTAGTTCTCCTGTGATCTTGTAGTTCTCATGTGATCTTATAGTTCGCTTGTGATCTTGTAGTTCTCATGTGATCTTGTAGTTGTCTTATGATCTTGTAGTTCTCATGTGATCTTGTAGTTTTCTTGTGATCTTGTAGTTCTCATGAGATCTTGTAGTTTTCTTGTGATCTTGTAGTTCTCATGTGATCTTGTAGTTCTCTTGTGATCTTCTTGTGATCTTGTAGTTCTCTTGTGATCTTGTAGTTCTCATGTGATCTTGTAGTTCTCTTGTGATCTTCTTGTGATCTTGTAGTTCTCTTGTGATCTTGTAGTTCTCCTTATTGTAGTTCTCTTGTGATCTTGTAGTTCTCCTGTGATCTTGTAGTTCTCCTGTTATCTTGTAGTTCTCCTGTGATCTTGTAGTTCTCCTTATTATTGTTCTCTTGTGATCTTGTAGTTCTCTTGTCATCTTCTTGTGATCTTGTAGTTCTCTTGTGATCGTATAGTTCTCATGTGATCTTGTAGTTCTCTTGTGATCTTCTTGTGATCTTGTAGTTCTCTTGTGATCTTGTAGTTCTCATGTGATCTTGTAGTTCTCTTGTGATCTTGTAGTTCTCATGTGATCTTGTAGTTCTCCTGTGATCTTGTAGTTCTCCTGTGATCTTGTAGTTCTTATGTGATCTTGCAGTTCTCCTTATTGTAGTTCTCTTGTGATCTTGTAGTTCTCTTGTGATCTTGTAGTTCTCTGTGATCTTGTAGTTCTCCTTATGGTAGTTCTCTTGTGATCTTGTAGTTCTCATTATTGTAGTTCTCTTGTGATCTTGTAGTTCTCCTGTGATCTTGTAGTTCTCCTTTGATCTTGTAGTTTTCTTGTGATCTTGTAGTTCTCCTGTGATCTTGTAGTTCTCTGTGATCTTGTAGTTCTCATGTGATCTTGTAGTTCTCATGTGATATTGTAGTTCTCATGTGATCTTGTTGTTCTCTTGTGATCTTCTTGTGATCTTGTAGTTCTCTTGTGATCTTGGAGTTCTCATGTGATCTTGTAGTTCTCTTGTGATCTTCTTGTGATCTTGTAGTTCTCTTGTGATCTTGTAGTTCTCTTGTGATCTTGTAGTTCTCCTGTGATTTTGTAGTTCTCCTGTTATCTTGTAGTTCTCCTGTGATCTTGTAGTTCTCTTGTTATCTTGTCGTTCTCCTTATTGTAGTTCTCTTGTGATCTTGTAGTTCTCTTGTGATCTTGTAGTTCTCTGTGATCTTGTAGTTCTCCTTATTGTAGTTCTCTTGTGATCTTGTAGTTTTCCTGTTATCTTGTAGTTCTCCTGTGATCTTGTAATTCTCATGTGATCTTGTAGTTCTCTTGTGATCTTGTAGTTCTCTTGTGATCTTGTAGTTCTCCTGTTATCTTGTAGTTCTCCTGTGATCTTGTAGTTCTCATGTGATCTTGTAGTTCTCTTGTGATCTTGTAGTTCTCCTGTGATCTTGTAGTTCTCATGTGATCTTGTAGTTCTCCTTATTGTAGTTCTCTTGTGATCTTGTAGTTCTCTTGTGATCTTGTAGTGCTCTGTGATCTTGAAGTTCTCCTTATTGTAGTTCTCTTGTGATCTTGTAGTTCTCCTTATTGTAGTTCTCTTGTGATCTTGTAGTTCTCCTGTGATCTTGTAGTTCTCCTGTTATCTTGTAGTTCTCCTGTGATATTGTAGTTCTCCTGTGATCTTGTAGTTCTCTGTGATCTTGTAGTTCTCATGTGATCTTGTAGTTCTCATGTGATCTTGTAGTTCTCTTGTGATCTTCTTGTAATCTTGTAGTTCTCTTGTGATCTTGTAGTTCTCATGTGATCTTGTAGTTCTCCTGTGTTCTTGTTGTTCTCATGTGATCTTGTAGTTCTCATTATTGTAGTTCTCTTGTGATCTTGTAGTTCTCTTGTGATCTTGTAGTTCTCTGTGATCTTGTAGTTCTCCTTATTGTAGTTCTCTTGTGATCTTGTAGTTCTCCTTATTGTAGTTCTCTTGTGATCTTGTAGTTCTCCTGTGATCTTGTAGTTCTCCTGTTATCTTGTAGTTCTCCTGTGATCTTGTAGTTCTCCTGTTATCTTGTAGTTCTCCTGTGATCTTGTAGTTCTCATGTGATCTTGTAGTTCTCTTGTGATCTTGTAGTTCTCCTGTGATCTTCTAGTTCTCATGTGATCTTGTAGTTCTCCTTATTGTAGTTCTCTTGTGATCTTGTAGTTCTCTTGTGATCTTGTAGTTCTCTGTGATCTTGTAGTTCTCCTTATTGTAGTTCTCTTGTGATCTTGTAGTTCTCCTAATTGTAGTTCTCTTGTGATCTTGTAGTTCTCCTGTGATCTTGTAGTTCTCCTGTTATCTTGTAGTTCTCCTGTGATCTTGTAGTTCTCCTGTTATCTTGTAGTTCTCCTGTGATCTTGTAGTTCTCATGTGATCTTGTAGTTCTCTTGTGATCTTGTAGTTCTCCTGTGATCTTGTAGTTCTCATGTGATCTTGTAGTTCCCCTTATTGTAGTTCTCTGTGATCTTGTATTTCTCCTTATGGTAGTTCTCTTGTGATCTTGTAGTTCTCCTTATTGTAGTTCTCTTGTGATCTTGTAGTTCTCCTGTTATCTTGTAGTTCTCCTTTGATCTTGTAGTTTTCTTGTGATCTTGTAGTTCTCCTGTGATCTTGTAGTTCTCTGTGATCTTTTAGTTCTCCTGTTATCTTGTAGTTCTCCTGTGATCTTGTAGTTCTCATGTGATCTTGTAGTTCTCTTGTGCTCTTGTAGTTCTCCTGTGATCTTGCAGTTCTCCTTATTGTAGTTCTCTTGTGATCTTGTAGTTCTCCTGTTATCTTGTAGTTCTCCTGTGATCTTGTAGTTCTCATGTGATCTTGTAGTTCTCTTGTGATCTTATAGTTCTCTTGTGATCTTGGAGTTCTCCTGTTATCTTGTAGTTCTCCTGTGATCTTGTAGTTCTCATGTGATCTTGTAGTTCTCTTGTGATCTTGTAGTTCTCCTGTGATCTTGTAGTTCTCATGTGATCTTGTAGTTCTCCTTATTGTAGTTCTCATGTGATCTTGTAGTTCTCTTGTGATCTTCTTGTGATCTTGTAGTTCTCTTGTGATCTTGTAGTTCTCATGTGATCTTGTAGTTCTCCTGTGTTCTTGTAGTTCTCATGTGATCTTGTAGTTCTCATTATTGTAGTTCTCTTGTGATCTTGTAGTTCTCTTGTGATCTTGTAGTTCTCTGTGATCTTGTAGTTCTCCTTATTGTAGTTCTCTTGTGATCTTGTAGTTCTCCTTGTTGTAGTTCTCTTGTGATCTTGTAGTTCTCCTGTGATCTTGTAGTTCTCCTGTTATCTTATAGTTCTCCTGTGATCTTGTAGTTCTCCTGTTATCTTGTAGTTCTCCTGTGATCTTGTAGTTCTCATGTGATCTTGTAGTTCTCTTGTGATCTTGTAGTTCTCCTGTGATCTTGTAGTTCTCATGTGATCTTGTAGTTCTCCTTATTGTAGTTCTCTTGTGATCTTGTAGTTCTCTTGTGATCTTGTAGTTCTCTGTGATCTTGTAGTTCTCCTTATTGTAGTTCTCTTGTGATCTTGTAGTTCTCCTTATTGTAGTTCTCTTGTGATCTTGTAGTTCTCCTGTGATCTTGTAGTTCTCCTGTTATCTTGTAGTTCTCCTGTGATCTTGTAGTTCTCCTGTTATCTTGTAGTTCTCCTGTGATCTTGTAGTTCTCATGTGATCTTGTAGTTCTCATGTGATCTTGTAGTTCTCCTTATTGTAGTTCTCTTGTGATCTTGTAGTTCTCTGTGATCTTGTAGTTCTCCTTATTGTAGTTCTCTTGTGATCTTGTAGTTCTCCTTATTTTAGTTCTCTTGTGATCTTGTAGTTCTCCTGTGATCTTGTAGTTCTCCTTTGATCTTGTAGTTCTCTTGTGATCTTGTAGTTCTCCTGTGATCTTGTAGTTCTCTGTGATCTTGTAGTTCTCATGTGATCTTGTAGTTCTCATGTGATCTTGTAGTTCTCTTGTGATCTTGTAGTTCTCCTGTGATCTTCTAGTTCTCCTGTGATCTTGTAGTTCTCTGTGATCTTGTAGTTCTCCTTATTGTAGTTCTCTTGTGATCTTGTGGTTCTCCTTATTGTAGTTCTCTTGTGATCTTGTAGTTCTCTTGTGATCTTGTAGTTCTCCTGTGATCTTGTAGTTCTCATGTGATCTTGTAGTTCTCATGTGATCTTGTAGTTCTCTTGTGATCTTCTTGTGATCTTGTAGTTCTCATGTGATCTTCTAGTTCTCATGTGATCTTGTAGTTCTCCTGTGATCTTGTAGTTCTCTTGTGATCTTGTAGTTCTCCTTATTGTAGTTCTCTTGTGATCTTGTAGTTCTCCTTATTGTAGTTCTCTGTGATCTTGTAGTTCTCCTTATTGTAGTTCTCTTGTGATCTTGTAGTTCTCCTTATTGTAGTTCTCTTGTGATCTTGTAGTTCTCCTGTGATCTTGTCTTTCTCCTGTTATCTTGTAGTTCTCCTGTGATCTTGTAGTTCTCCTGTTATCTTGTAGTTCTCCTGTGATCTTCTAGTTCTCATGTGATCTTGTAGTTCTCTTGTGATCTTGTAGTTCTCCTGTGATCTTGTAGTTCTCATGTGATCTTGTAGTTCTCCTTATTGTAGTTCTCTTGTGATCTTGTAGTTCTCTTGTGATCTTGTAGTTCTCTGTGATCTTGTAGTTCTCCTTATTGTAGTTCTCTTGTGATCTTGTAGTTCTCCTGTTATCTTGTAGTTCTCCTTTGATCTTGAAGTTCTCTTGTGATCTTGTAGTTATCCTGTGATCTTGTAGTTCTCTGTGATCTTGTAGTTCTCATGTGATCTTGTAGTTCTCATGTGATCTTGTAGTTCTCTTGTGATCTTGTAGTTCTCCTGTGATCTTGTAGTTCTCCTTATTGTAGTTCTCTTGTGATCTTGTAGTTCTCCTTATTGTAGTTCTCTGTGATCTTGTAGTTCTCCTTATTGTAGTTCTCTTGTGATCTTGTAGTTCTCCTTATTGTAGTTCTCTTGTGGTCTTGTAGTTCTCCTGTGATCTTGTCTTTCTCCTGTTATCTTGTAGTTCTCCTGTGATCTTGTAGTTCTCCTGTTATCTTGTAGTTCTCCTGTGATCTTCTAGTTCTCATGTGATCTTGTAGTTCTCTTGTGATCTTGTAGTTCTCCTGTGATCTTGTAGTTCTCATGTGATCTTGTAGTTCTCCTTGTTGTAGTTCTCTTGTGATCTTGTAGTTCTCTTGTGATCTTGTAGTTCTCTGTGATCTTGTAGTTCTCCTTATTGTAGTTCTCTTGTGATCTTGTAGTTCTCCTGTTATCTTGTAGTTCTCCTTTGATCTTGAAGTTCTCTTGTGATCTTGTAGTTATCCTGTGATCTTGTAGTTCTCTGTGATCTTGTAGTTCTCATGTGATCTTGTAGTTCTCATGTGATCTTGTAGTTCTCTTGTGATCTTGTAGTTCTCCTGTGATCTTGTAGTTCTCCTGTGATCTTGTAGTTCTCTGTGATCTTGTAGTTCTCCTTATTGTAGTTCTCTTGTGATCTTGTAGTTCTCCTTATTGTAGTTCTCTTGTGATCTTGTAGTTCTCCTGTGATCTTGTAGTTCTCTTGTGATCTTGCAGTTCTCCTTATTGTAGTTCTCTTGTGATCTTGTAGTTCTCCTGTTATCTTGTAGTTCTCCTGTGATCTTGTAGTTCTCATGTGACCTTGTAGTTCTCTTGTGATCTTATAGTTCTCTTGTGATCTTGGAGTTCTCCTGTTATCTTGTAGTTCTCCTGTGATCTTGTAGTTCTCATGTGATCTTGTAATTCTCTTGTGATCTTGTAGTTCTCCTGTGATCTTGTAGTTCTCATGTGATCTTGTAGTTCTCCTTATTGTAGTTCTCATGTGATCTTGTAGTTCTCTTGTGATCTTCTTGTGATCTTGTAGTTCTCTTGTGATCTTGTAGTTCTCATGTGATCTTGTAGTTCTCCTGTGTTCTTGTAGTTCTCATGTGATCTTGTAGTTCTCATTATTGTAGTTCTCTTGTGATCTTGTAGTTCTCTTGTGATCTTTTAGTTCTCTGTGATCTTGTAGTTCTCCTTATTGTAGTTCTCTGTGATCTTGTAGTTCTCCTTATTGTAGTTCTCTTGTGATCTTGTAGTTCTCCTTGTTGTAGTTCTCTTGTGATCTTGTAGTTCTCCTGTGATCTTGTAGTTCTCCTGTTATCTTATGGTTCTCCTGTGATCTTGTAGTTCTCCTGTTATCTTGTAGTTCTCCTGTGATCTTGTAGTTCTCATGTGATCTTGTAGTTCTCTTGTGATCTTGTAGTTCTCCTGTGATCTTGTAGTTCTCATGTGATCTTGTAGTTCTCCTTATTGTAGTTCTCTTGTGATCTTGTAGTTCTCTTGTGATCTTGTAGTTCTCTGTGATCTTGTAGTTCTCCTTATTGTAGTTCTCTTGTGATCTTGTAGTTCTCCTTATTGTAGTTCTCTTGTGATCTTGTAGTTCTCCTGTGATCTTGTAGTTCTCCTGTTATCTTGTAGTTCTCCTGTGATCTTGTAGTTCTCCTGTTATCTTGTAGTTCTCCTGTGATCTTGTAGTTCTCATGTGATCTTGTAGTTCTCATGTGATCTTGTAGTTCTCCTTATTGTAGTTCTCTTGTGATCTTGTAGTTCTCTTGTGATCTTGTAGTTCTCTGTGATCTTGTAGTTCTCCTTATTGTAGTTCTCTTGTGATCTTGTAGTTCTCCTTATTGTAGTTCTCTTGTGATCTTGTAGTTCTCCTGTGATCTTGTAGTTCTCCTTTGATCTTGTAGTTCTCTTGTGATCTTGTAGTTCTCCTGTGATCTTGTTGTTCTCTGTGATCTTGTAGTTCTCATGTGATCTTGTAGTTCTCATGTGATCTTGTAGTTCTCTTGTGATCTTGTAGTTCTCCTGTGATCTTCTAGTTCTCCTGTGATCTTGTAGTTCTCTGTGATCTTGTAGTTCTCCTTATTGTAGTTCTCTTGTGATCTTGTGGTTCTCCTTATTGTAGGTCTCTTGTGATCTTGTAGTTCTCTTGTGATCTTGTAGTTCTCCTGTGATCTTGTAGTTCTCATGTGATCTTGTAGTTCTCATGTGATCTTGTAGTTCTCTTGTGATCTTCTTGTGATCTTGTAGTTCTCATGTGATCTTCTAGTTCTCATGTGATCTTGTAGTTCTCCTGTGATCTTGTAGTTCTCTTGTGATCTTGTAGTTCTCCTTATTGTAGTTCTCTTGTGATCTTGTAGTTCTCCTTATTGTAGTTCTCTGTGATCTTGTAGTTCTCCTTATTGTAGTTCTCTTGTGATCTTGTAGTTCTCCTTATTGTAGTTCTCTTGTGATCTTGTAGTTCTCCTGTGATCTTGTCTTTCTCCTGTTATCTTGTAGTTCTCCTGTTATCTTGTAGTTCTCCTGTGATCTTGTAGTTCTCTTGTGATCTTGTAGTTCTCCTGTGATCTTATAGTTCTCATGTGATCTTGTAGTTCTCCTTATTGTAGTTCTCTTGTGATCTTGTAGTTCTCTTGTGATCTTGTAGTTCTCTGTGATCTTGTAGTTCTCCTTATTGTAGTTCTCTTGTGATCTTGTAGTTCTCCTGTTATCTTGTAGTTCTCCTTTGATCTTGAAGTTCTCTTGTGATCTTGTAGTTATCCTGTGATCTTGTAGTTCTCTGTGATCTTGTAGTTCTCATGTGATCTTGTAGTTCTCATGTGATCTTGTAGTTCTCTTGTGATCTTGTAGTTCTCCTGTGATCTTTTAGTTCTCCTGTGATCTTGTAGTTCTCTGTGATCTTGTAGTTCTCCTTATTGTAGTTCTCTTGTGATCTTGTAGTTCTCCTTATTGTAGTTCTCTTGTGATCTTGTAGTTCTCCTGTGATCTTGTAGTTCTCTTGTGATCTTGTAGTTCTCCTGTGATCTTGTAGTTCTCATGTGATCTTGTAGTTCTCATGTGATCTTGTAGTTCTCTTGTGATCTTCTTGTGATCTTGTAGTTCTCTTGTGATCTTGTAGTTCTCATGTGATCTTGTAGTTCTCTTGTGATCTTCTTGTGATCTTGTAGTTCTCTTGTGATCTTGTAGTTCTCCTGTGATCTTCTAGTTCTCATGTGATCTTGTAGTTCTCCTGTGATCTTGTAGTTCTCTTGTGATCTTGTAGTTCTCCTTATTGTAGTTCTCTTGTGATCTTGTAGTTCTCTTGTGATCTTGTAGTTCTCTGTGATCTTGTAGTTCTCCTTATTGTAGTTCTCTTGTGATCTTGTAGTTCTCCTTCTTGTAGTTCTCTTGTGATCTTGTAGTTCTCCTGTGATCTTGTCTTTCTCCTGTTATCTTGTAGTTCTCCTGTGATCTTGTAGTTCTCCTGTTATCTTGTAGTTCTCTTGTGATCTTGTAGTTCTCATGTGATCTTGTAGTTCTCTTGTGATCTTGTAGTTCTCCTGTGATCTTGTAGTTCTCATGTGATCTTGTAGTTCTCCTTATTGGAGTTCTCTTGTGATCTTGTAGTTCTCTTGTGATCTTGTAGTTCTCTGTGATCTTGTAGTTCTCCTTATTGTAGTTCTCTTGTGATCTTGTAGTTCTCCTTATTGTAGTTGTCTTGTGATCTTGTAGTTCTCCTGTTATCTTGTAGTTCTCCTTTGATCTTGTAGTTCTCCTTTGATCTTGTAGTTCTCTTGTGATCTTGTAGTTCTCATGTGATCTTGTAGTTCTCTTGTGATCTTCTTGTGATCTTGTAGTTCTCTTGTGATCTTGTAGTTCTCATGTGATCTTGTAGTTCTCTTGTGATCTTGTGATCTTGTAGTTCTCTTGTGATGTTGTAGTTCTCTTGTGATCTTGTAGTTCTCATGTGATCTTGTAGTTCTCATGTGATCTTGTAGTTCTCTTGTGATCTTGTAGTTCTCCTGTGATCTTGTAGTTCTCCTGTGATCTTGTAGTTCTCTGTGATCTTGTAGTTCTCCTTATTGTAGTTCTCTTGTGATCTTGTAGTTCTCCTTATTGTAGTTCTCTTGTGATCTTGTAGTTCTCCTGTGATCTTGTAGTTCTCTTGTGATCTTGTAGTTCTCTGTGATCTTGTAGTTCTCATGTGATCTTGTAGTTCTCATGTGATCTTGTAGTTCTCTTGTGATGTTCTTGTGATCTTGTAGTTCTCTTGTGATCTTCTTGTGATCTTGTAGTTCTCTTGTGATCTTGTAGTTCTCCTTATTGTAGTTCTCTTGTGATCTTGTAGTTCTCCTGTGATCTTGTAGTTCTCCTTTGATCTTGTAGTTCTCTTGTGATCTTGTAGTTCTCCTGTGATCTTTTAGTTCTCTGTGATCTTGTAGTTCTCATGTGATCTTGTAGTTCTCATGTGATCTTGTAGTTCTCTTGTGATCTTGTAGTTCTCCTGTGATCTTCTAGTTCTCCTGTGATCTTGTAGTTCTCTGTGATCTTGTAGTTCTCCTTATTGTAGTTCTCTTGTGATCTTGTAGTTCTCCTTATTGTAGTTCTCTTTTGATCTAGTAGTTTTCTTGTGATCTTGTAGTTCTCCTGTGATCTTGTAGTTCTCATGTGATCTTGTAGTTCTCATGTAATCTTGTAGTTCTCTTGTGATCTTCTTGTGATCTTGTAGTTCTCATGTGATCTTCTAGTTCTCATGTGATCTTGTAGTTCTCCTGTGATCTTGTAGTTCTCTTGTGATCTTGTAGTTCTCCTTATTGTAGTTCTCTTGTGATCTTGTAGTTCTCCTTATTGTAGTTCTCTGTGATCTTGTAGTTCTCCTTATTGTAGTTCTCTTGTGATCTTGTAGTTCTCCTTATTGTAGTTCTCTTGTGATCTTGTAGTTCTCCTGTGATCTTGTCTTTCTCCTGTTATCTTGTAGTTCTCCTGTGATCTTGTAGTTCTCCTGTTATCTTGTAGTTCTCCTGTGATCTTGTAGTTCTCATGTGATCTTGTAGTTCTCTTGTGATCTTGTAGTTCTCCTGTGATCTTGTAGTTCTCATGTGATCTTGTAGTTCTCCTTATTGTAGTTCTCTTGTGATCTTGTAGTTCTCTTGTGATCTTGTAGTTCTCTGTGATCTTGTAGTTCTCCTTATTGTAGTTCTCTTGTGATCTTGTAGTTCTCCTTATTGTAGTTCTCTTGTGATCTTGTAGTTCTCCTGTTATCTTGTAGTTCTCCTTTGATCTTGTAGTTCTCCTGTGATCTTGTAGTTCTCCTGTTATCTTGTAGTTCTCCTGTGATATTGTAGTTCTCCTGTGATCTTGTAGTTCTCTGTGATCTTGTAGTTCTCAAGTGATCTTGTAGTTCTCATGTGATCTTGTAGTTCTCATGTGATCTTGTAATTCTCTTGTGATCTTCTTGTGATCTTGTAGTTCTCTTGTGATCTTGTAGTTCTCATGTGATCTTGTAGTTCTCCTGTGTTCTTGTAGTTCTCATGTGATCTTGTAGTTCTCATTATTGTAGTTCTCTTGTGATCTTGTAGTTCTCTTGTGATCTTGTAGTTCTCATGTGATCTTGTAGTTCTCCTTATTGTAGTTCTCTTGTGATCTTGTAGTTCTCCTTATTGTAGTTCTCTTGTGATCTTGTAGTTCTCCTGTGATCTTGTAGTTCTCCTGTTATCTTGTAGTTCTCCTGTGATCTTGTAGTTCTCCTGTTATCTTGTAGTTCTCCTGTGATCTTGTAGTTCTCATGTGATCTTGTAGTTCTCTTGTGATCTTGTAGTTCTCCTGTGATCTTGTAGTTCTCATGTGATCTTGTAGTTCTCCTTATTGTAGTTCTCTTTTGATCTTGTAGTTCTCTTGTGATCTTGTAGTTCTCTGTGATCTTGTAGTTCTCCTTATTGTAGTTCTCTTGTGATCTTGTAGTTCTCCTTATTGTAGTTCTCTTGTGATCTTGTAGTTCTCCTGTTATCTTGTAGTTCTCCTTTGATCTTGAAGTTCTCTTGTGATCTTGTAGTTATCCTGTGATCTTGTAGTTCTCTGTGATCTTGTAGTTCTCATGTGATCTTGTAGTTCTCATGTGATCTTGTAGTTCTCCTGTGATCTTGTAGTTCTCCTGTGATCTTGTAGTTCTCTGTGATCTTGTAGTTCTCCTTATTGTAGTTCTCTTGTGATCTTGTAGTTCTCCTTATTGTAGTTCTCTTGTGATCTTGTAGTTCTCCTGTGATCTTGTAGTTCTCTTGTGATCTTGTAGTTCTCCTGTGATCTTGTAGTTCTCCTGTGATCTTGTAGTTCTCATGTGATCTTGTAGTTCTCATGTGATCTTGTAGTTCTCTTGTGATCTTCTTGTGATCTTGTAGTTCTCTTGTGATCTTGTAGTTCTCATGTGATCTTGTAGTTCTCTTGTGATCTTCTTGTGATCTTGTAGTTCTCTTGTGATCTTGTAGTTCTCATGTGATCTTCTAGTTCTCATGTGATCTTGTAGTTCTCCTGTGATCTTGTAGTTCTCTTGTGATCTTGTAGTTCTCCTTATTGTAGTTCTCTTGTGATCTTGTAGTTCTCTTGTGATCTTGTAGTTCTCTGTGATCTTGTAGTTCTCCTTCTTGTAGTTCTCTTGTGATCTTGTAGTTCTCCTGTGATCTTGTCTTTCTCCTGTTATCTTGTAGTTCTCCTGTGATCTTGTAGTTCTCCTGTTATCTTGTAGTTCTCTTGTGATCTTGTAGTTCTCATGTGATCTTGTAGTTCTCTTGTGATCTTGTAGTTCTCCTGTGATCTTGTAGTTCTCATGTGATCTTGTAGTTCTCCTTATTGTAGTTCTCTTGTGATCTTGTAGTTCTCTTGTGATCTTGTAGTTCTCTGTGATCTTGTAGTTCTCCTTATTGTAGTTCTCTTGTGATCTTGTAGTTCTCCTTATTGTAGTTGTCTTGTGATCTTGTAGTTCTCCTGTTATCTTGTAGTTCTCCTTTGATCTTGTAGTTCTCCTTTGATCTTGTAGTTCTCTTGTGATCTTGTAGTTCTCCTGTGATCTTGTAGTTCTCTGTGATCTTGTAGTTCTCATGTGATCTTGTAGTTCTCATGTGATCTTGTAGTTCTCATGTGATCTTGTAGTTCTCTTGTGATCTTCTTGTGATCTTGTAGTTCTCTTGTGATCTTGTAGTTCTCATGTGATCTTGTAGTTCTCTTGTGATCTTGTGATCTTGTAGTTCTCTTGTGATCTTGTAGTTCTCTTGTGATCTTGTAGTTCTCATGTGATCTTGTAGTTCTCATGTGATCTTGTAGTTCTCTTGTGATCTTGTAGTTCTCATGTGATCTTGTAGTTCTCCTTATTGTAGTTCTCTTGTGATCTTGTAGTTCTCTTGTGATCTTGTAGTTCTCTGTGATCTTGTAGTTCTCCTTATTGTAGTTCTCTTGTGATCTTGTAGTTCTCCTGTTATCTTGTAGTTCTCCTTTGATCTTGAAGTTCTCTTGTGATCTTGTAGTTATCCTGTGATCTTGTAGTTCTCTGTGATCTTGTAGTTCTCATGTGATCTTGTAGTTCTCATGTGATCTTGTAGTTCTCTTGTGATCTTGTAGTTCTCCTGTGATCTTGTAGTTCTCCTTATTGTAGTTCTCTTGTGATCTTGTAGTTCTCCTTATTGTAGTTCTCTGTGATCTTGTAGTTCTCCTTATTGTAGTTCTCTTGTGATCTTGTAGTTCTCCTTATTGTAGTTCTCTTGTGATCTTGTAGTTCTCCTGTGATCTTGTCTTTCTCCTGTTATCTTGTAGTTCTCCTGTGATCTTGTAGTTCTCCTGTTATCTTGTAGTTCTCCTGTGATCTTCTAGTTCTCATGTGATCTTGTAGTTCTCTTGTGATCTTGTAGTTCTCCTGTGATCTTGTAGTTCTCATGTGATCTTGTAGTTCTCCTTATTGTAGTTCTCTTGTGATCTTGTAGTTCTCTTGTGATCTTGTAGTTCTCTGTGATCTTGTAGTTCTCCTTATTGTAGTTCTCTTGTGATCTTGTAGTTCTCCTGTTATCTTGTAGTTCTCCTTTGATCTTGAAGTTCTCTTGTGATCTTGTAGTTATCCTGTGATCTTGTAGTTCTCTGTGATCTTGTAGTTCTCATGTGATCTTGTAGTTCTCATGTGATCTTGTAGTTCTCTTGTGATCTTGTAGTTCTCCTGTGATCTTGTAGTTCTCCTGTGATCTTGTAGTTCTCTGTGATCTTGTAGTTCTCCTTATTGTAGTTCTCTTGTGATCTTGTAGTTCTCCTTATTGTAGTTCTCTTGTGATCTTGTAGTTCTCCTGTGATCTTGTAGTTCTCTTGTGATCTTGCAGTTCTCCTTATTGTAGTTCTCTTGTGATCTTGTAGTTCTCCTGTTATCTTGTAGTTCTCCTGTGATCTTGTAGTTCTCATGTGACCTTGTAGTTCTCTTGTGATCTTTTAGTTCTCTTGTGATCTTGGAGTTCTCCTGTTATCTTGTAGTTCTCCTGTGATCTTGTAGTTCTCATGTGATCTTGTAATTCTCTTGTGATCTTGTAGTTCTCCTGTGATCTTGTAGTTCTCATATGATCTTGTAGTTCTCCTTATTGTAGTTCTCATGTGATCTTGTAGTTCTCTTGTGATCTTCTTGTGATCTTGTAGTTCTCTTGTGATCTTGTAGTTCTCATGTGATCTTGTAGTTCTCCTGTGTTCTTGTAGTTCTCATGTGATCTTGTAGTTCTCATTATTGTAGTTCTCTTGTGATCTTGTAGTTCTCTTGTGATCTTGTAGTTCTCTGTGATCTTGTAGTTCTCCTTATTGTAGTTCTCTGTGATCTTGTAGTTCTCCTTATTGTAGTTCTCTTGTGATCTTGTAGTTCTCCTTGTTGTAGTTCTCTTGTGATCTTGTAGTTCTCCTGTGATCTTGTAGTTCTCCTGTTATCTTATGGTTCTCCTGTGATCTTGTAGTTCTCCTGTTATCTTGTAGTTCTCCTGTGATCTTGTAGTTCTCATGTGATCTTGTAGTTCTCTTGTGATCTTGTAGTTCTCCTGTGATCTTGTAGTTCTCATGTGATCTTGTAGTTCTCCTTATTGTAGTTCTCTTGTGATCTTGTAGTTCTCTTGTGATCTTGTAGTTCTCTGTGATCTTGTAGTTCTCCTTATTGTAGTTCTCTTGTGATCTTGTAGTTCTCCTTATTGTAGTTCTCTTGTGATCTTATAGTTCTCCTGTGATCTTGTAGTTCTCCTGTTATCTTGTAGTTCTCCTGTGATCTTGTAGTTCTCCTGTTATCTTGTAGTTCTCCTGTGATCTTGTAGTTCTCATGTGATCTTGTAGTTCTCATGTGATCTTGTAGTTCTCCTTATTGTAGTTCTCTTGTGATCTTGTAGTTCTCTTGTGATCTTGTAGTTCTCTGTGATCTTGTAGTTCTCCTTATTGTAGTTCTCTTGTGATCTTGTAGTTCTCCTTATTGTAGTTCTCTTGTGATCTTGTAGTTCTCCTGTGATCTTGTAGTTCTCCTTTGATCTTGTAGTTCTCTTGTGATCTTGTAGTTCTCCTGTGATCTTGTTGTTCTCTGTGATCTTGTAGTTCTCATGTGATCTTGTAGTTCTCATGTGATCTTGTAGTTCTCTTGTGATCTTGTAGTTCTCCTGTGATCTTCTAGTTCTCCTGTGATCTTGTAGTTCTCTGTGATCTTGTAGTTCTCCTTATTGTAGTTCTCTTGTGATCTTGTGGTTCTCCTTATTGTAGTTCTCTTGTGATCTTGTAGTTCTCTTGTGATCTTGTAGTTCTCCTGTGATCTTGTAGTTCTCATGTGATCTTGTAGTTCTCATGTGATCTTGTAGTTCTCTTGTGATCTTCTTGTGATCTTGTAGTTCTCATGTGATCTTCTAGTTCTCATGTGATCTTGTAGTTCTCCTGTGATCTTGTAGTTCTCTTGTGATCTTGTAGTTCTCCTTATTGTAGTTCTCTTGTGATCTTGTAGTTCTCCTTATTGTAGTTCTCTGTGATCTTGTAGTTCTCCTTATTGTAGTTCTCTTGTGATCTTGTAGTTCTCCTTATTGTAGTTCTCTTGTGATCTTGTAGTTCTCCTGT
This sequence comes from Labrus mixtus, assembly GCF_963584025.1. Classification (NCBI taxonomy): domain Eukaryota; kingdom Metazoa; phylum Chordata; class Actinopteri; order Labriformes; family Labridae; genus Labrus; species Labrus mixtus. The sequence goes on from NW_026870234.1 coordinate 47,551, forward strand.
GATCTTGTCTTTCTCCTGTTATCTTGTAGTTCTCCTGTTATCTTGTAGTTCTCCTGTGATCTTGTAGTTCTCTTGTGATCTTGTAGTTCTCCTGTGATCTTATAGTTCTCATGTGATCTTGTAGTTCTCCTTATTGTAGTTCTCTTGTGATCTTGTAGTTCTCTTGTGATCTTGTAGTTCTCTGTGATCTTGTAGTTCTCCTTATTGTAGTTCTCTTGTGATCTTGTAGTTCTCCTGTTATCTTGTAGTTCTCCTTTGATCTTGAAGTTCTCTTGTGATCTTGTAGTTATCCTGTGATCTTGTAGTTCTCTGTGATCTTGTAGTTCTCATGTGATCTTGTAGTTCTCATGTGATCTTGTAGTTCTCTTGTGATCTTGTAGTTCTCCTGTGATCTTGTAGTTCTCCTGTGATCTTGTAGTTCTCTGTGATCTTGTAGTTCTCCTTATTGTAGTTCTCTTGTGATCTTGTAGTTCTCCTTATTGTAGTTCTCTTGTGATCTTGTAGTTCTCCTGTGATCTTGTAGTTCTCTTGTGATCTTGTAGTTCTCCTGTGATCTTGTAGTTCTCATGTGATCTTGTAGTTCTCATGTGATCTTGTAGTTCTCTTGTGATCTTCTTGTGATCTTGTAGTTCTCTTGTGATCTTGTAGTTCTCATGTGATCTTGTAGTTCTCTTGTGATCTTCTTGTGATCTTGTAGTTCTCTTGTGATCTTGTAGTTCTCCTGTGATCTTCTAGTTCTCATGTGATCTTGTAGTTCTCCTGTGATCTTGTAGTTCTCTTGTGATCTTGTAGTTCTCCTTATTGTAGTTCTCTTGTGATCTTGTAGTTCTCTTGTGATCTTGTAGTTCTCTGTGATCTTGTAGTTCTCCTTATTGTAGTTCTCTTGTGATCTTGTAGTTCTCCTTCTTGTAGTTCTCTTGTGATCTTGTAGTTCTCCTGTGATCTTGTCTTTCTCCTGTTATCTTGTAGTTCTCCTGTGATCTTGTAGTTCTCCTGTTATCTTGTAGTTCTCTTGTGATCTTGTAGTTCTCATGTGATCTTGTAGTTCTCTTGTGATCTTGTAGTTCTCCTGTGATCTTGTAGTTCTCATGTGATCTTGTAGTTCTCCTTATTGGAGTTCTCTTGTGATCTTGTAGTTCTCTTGTGATCTTGTAGTTCTCTGTGATCTTGTAGTTCTCCTTATTGTAGTTCTCTTGTGATCTTGTAGTTCTCCTTATTGTAGTTGTCTTGTGATCTTGTAGTTCTCCTGTTATCTTGTAGTTCTCCTTTGATCTTGTAGTTCTCCTTTGATCTTGTAGTTCTCTTGTGATCTTGTAGTTCTCATGTGATCTTGTAGTTCTCTTGTGATCTTCTTGTGATCTTGTAGTTCTCTTGTGATCTTGTAGTTCTCATGTGATCTTGTAGTTCTCTTGTGATCTTGTGATCTTGTAGTTCTCTTGTGATGTTGTAGTTCTCTTGTGATCTTGTAGTTCTCATGTGATCTTGTAGTTCTCATGTGATCTTGTAGTTCTCTTGTGATCTTGTAGTTCTCCTGTGATCTTGTAGTTCTCCTGTGATCTTGTAGTTCTCTGTGATCTTGTAGTTCTCCTTATTGTAGTTCTCTTGTGATCTTGTAGTTCTCCTTATTGTAGTTCTCTTGTGATCTTGTAGTTCTCCTGTGATCTTGTAGTTCTCTTGTGATCTTGTAGTTCTCTGTGATCTTGTAGTTCTCATGTGATCTTGTAGTTCTCATGTGATCTTGTAGTTCTCTTGTGATGTTCTTGTGATCTTGTAGTTCTCTTGTGATCTTCTTGTGATCTTGTAGTTCTCTTGTGATCTTGTAGTTCTCCTTATTGTAGTTCTCTTGTGATCTTGTAGTTCTCCTGTGATCTTGTAGTTCTCCTTTGATCTTGTAGTTCTCTTGTGATCTTGTAGTTCTCCTGTGATCTTGTAGTTCTCTGTGATCTTGTAGTTCTCATGTGATCTTGTAGTTCTCATGTGATCTTGTAGTTCTCTTGTGATCTTGTAGTTCTCCTGTGATCTTCTAGTTCTCCTGTGATCTTGTAGTTCTCTGTGATCTTGTAGTTCTCCTTATTGTAGTTCTCTTGTGATCTTGTAGTTCTCCTTATTGTAGTTCTCTTTTGATCTAGTAGTTTTCTTGTGATCTTGTAGTTCTCCTGTGATCTTGTAGTTCTCATGTGATCTTGTAGTTCTCATGTAATCTTGTAGTTCTCTTGTGATCTTCTTGTGATCTTGTAGTTCTCATGTGATCTTCTAGTTCTCATGTGATCTTGTAGTTCTCCTGTGATCTTGTAGTTCTCTTGTGATCTTGTAGTTCTCCTTATTGTAGTTCTCTTGTGATCTTGTAGTTCTCCTTATTGTAGTTCTCTGTGATCTTGTAGTTCTCCTTATTGTAGTTCTCTTGTGATCTTGTAGTTCTCCTTATTGTAGTTCTCTTGTGATCTTGTAGTTCTCCTGTGATCTTGTCTTTCTCCTGTTATCTTGTAGTTCTCCTGTGATCTTGTAGTTCTCCTGTTATCTTGTAGTTCTCCTGTGATCTTGTAGTTCTCATGTGATCTTGTAGTTCTCTTGTGATCTTGTAGTTCTCCTGTGATCTTGTAGTTCTCATGTGATCTTGTAGTTCTCCTTATTGTAGTTCTCTTGTGATCTTGTAGTTCTCTTGTGATCTTGTAGTTCTCTGTGATCTTGTAGTTCTCCTTATTGTAGTTCTCTTGTGATCTTGTAGTTCTCCTTATTGTAGTTCTCTTGTGATCTTGTAGTTCTCCTGTTATCTTGTAGTTCTCCTTTGATCTTGTAGTTCTCCTGTGATCTTGTAGTTCTCCTGTTATCTTGTAGTTCTCCTGTGATATTGTAGTTCTCCTGTGATCTTGTAGTTCTCTGTGATCTTGTAGTTCTCAAGTGATCTTGTAGTTCTCATGTGATCTTGTAGTTCTCATGTGATCTTTGTAATTCTCTTGTGATCTTCTTGTGATCTTGTAGTTCTCTTGTGATCTTGTAGTTCTCATGTGATCTTGTAGTTCTCCTGTGTTCTTGTAGTTCTCATGTGATCTTGTAGTTCTCATTATTGTAGTTCTCTTGTGATCTTGTAGTTCTCTTGTGATCTTGTAGTTCTCTGTGATCTTGTAGTTCTCCTTATTGTAGTTCTCTTGTGATCTTGTAGTTCTCCTTATTGTAGTTCTCTTGTGATCTTGTAGTTCTCCTGTGATCTTGTAGTTCTCCTGTTATCTTGTAGTTCTCCTGTGATCTTGTAGTTCTCCTGTTATCTTGTAGTTCTCCTGTGATCTTGTAGTTCTCATGTGATCTTGTAGTTCTCTTGTGATCTTGTAGTTCTCCTGTGATCTTGTAGTTCTCATGTGATCTTGTAGTTCTCCTTATTGTAGTTCTTTTTTGATCTTGTAGTTCTCTTGTGATCTTGTAGTTCTCTGTGATCTTGTAGTTCTCCTTATTGTAGTTCTCTTGTGATCTTGTAGTTCTCCTTATTGTAGTTCTCTTGTGATCTTGTAGTTCTCCTGTTATCTTGTAGTTCTCCTTTGATCTTGAAGTTCTCTTGTGATCTTGTAGTTATCCTGTGATCTTGTAGTTCTCTGTGATCTTGTAGTTCTCATGTGATCTTGTAGTTCTCATGTGATCTTGTAGTTCTCCTGTGATCTTGTAGTTCTCCTGTGATCTTGTAGTTCTCTGTGATCTTGTAGTTCTCCTTATTGTAGTTCTCTTGTGATCTTGTAGTTCTCCTTATTGTAGTTCTCTTGTGATCTTGTAGTTCTCCTGTGATCTTGTAGTTCTCTTGTGATCTTGTAGTTCTCCTGTGATCTTGTAGTTCTCCTGTGATCTTGTAGTTCTCATGTGATCTTGTAGTTCTCATGTGATCTTGTAGTTCTCTTGTGATCTTCTTGTGATCTTGTAGTTCTCTTGTGATCTTGTAGTTCTCATGTGATCTTGTAGTTCTCTTGTGATCTTCTTGTGATCTTGTAGTTCTCTTGTGATCTTGTAGTTCTCATGTGATCTTCTAGTTCTCATGTGATCTTGTAGTTCTCCTGTGATCTTGTAGTTCTCTTGTGATCTTGTAGTTCTCCTTATTGTAGTTCTCTTGTGATCTTGTAGTTCTCTTGTGATCTTGTAGTTCTCTGTGATCTTGTAGTTCTCCTTCTTGTAGTTCTCTTGTGATCTTGTAGTTCTCCTGTGATCTTGTCTTTCTCCTGTTATCTTGTAGTTCTCCTGTGATCTTGTAGTTCTCCTGTTATCTTGTAGTTCTCTTGTGATCTTGTAGTTCTCATGTGATCTTGTAGTTCTCTTGTGATCTTGTAGTTCTCCTGTGATCTTGTAGTTCTCATGTGATCTTGTAGTTCTCCTTATTGTAGTTCTCTTGTGATCTTGTAGTTCTCTTGTGATCTTGTAGTTCTCTGTGATCTTGTAGTTCTCCTTATTGTAGTTCTCTTGTGATCTTGTAGTTCTCCTTATTGTAGTTGTCTTGTGATCTTGTAGTTCTCCTGTTATCTTGTAGTTCTCCTTTGATCTTGTAGTTCTCCTTTGATCTTGTAGTTCTCTTGTGATCTTGTAGTTCTCCTGTGATCTTGTAGTTCTCTGTGATCTTGTAGTTCTCATGTGATCTTGTAGTTCTCATGTGATCTTGTAGTTCTCATGTGATCTTGTAGTTCTCTTGTGATCTTCTTGTGATCTTGTAGTTCTCTTGTGATCTTGTAGTTCTCATGTGATCTTGTAGTTCTCTTGTGATCTTGTGATCTTGTAGTTCTCTTGTGATCTTGTAGTTCTCTTGTGATCTTGTAGTTCTCATGTGATCTTGTAGTTCTCATGTGATCTTGTAGTTCTCTTGTGATCTTGTAGTTCTCCTGTGATCTTGTAGTTCTCTGTGATCTTGTAGTTCTCCTTATTGTAGTTCTCTTGTGATCTTGTAGTTCTCCTTATTGTAGTTCTCTTGTGATCTTGTAGTTCTCCTGTGATCTTGTAGTTCTCTTGTGATCTTGTAGTTCTCCTGTGATCTTGTAGTTCTCTGTGATCTTGTAGTTCTCATGTGATCTTGTAGTTCTCATGTGATCTTGTAGATCTCATGTGATCTTGTAGTTCTCTTGTGATCTTCTTGTGATCTTGTAGTTCTCTTGTGATCTTGTAGTTCTCTGTGATCTTGTAGTTCTCTTGTGATCTTCTTGTGATCTTGTAGTTCTCTTGTGATCTTGTAGTTCTCATGTGATCTTCTAGTTCTCTTGTGATCTTGTAGTTCTCATGTGATCTTGTAGTTCTCCTGTGATCTTGTAGTTCTCTTGTGATCTTGTAGTTCTCCTTATTGTAGTTCTCTTGTGATCTTGTAGTTCTCTTGTGATCTTGTAGTTCTCTGTGATCTTGTAGTTCTCCTTATTGTAGTTCTCTTGTGATCTTGTAGTTCTCCTCATTGTAGTTCTCTTGTGATCTTGTAGTTCTCCTGTGATCTTGTAGTTCTCCTGTTATCTTGTAGTTCTCCTGTGATCTTGTAGTTCTCTGTGATCTTGTAGTTCTCCTTATTGTAGTTCTCTTGTGATCTTGTAGTTCTCCTTATTGTAGTTCTCTTGTGATCTTGTAGTTCTCTTGTGATCTTGTAGTTCTCCTGTGATCTTGTAGTTCTCATGTGATCTTGTAGTTCTCATGTGATCTTGTAGTTCTCTTGTGATCTTCTTGTGATCTTGTAGTTCTCTTGTGATCTTGTAGTTCTCATGTGATCTTGTAGTTCTCTTGTGATCTTCTTGTGATCTTGTAGTTCTCTTGTGATCTTGTAGTTCTCATGTGATCTTCTAGTTCTCATGTGATCTTGTAGTTCTCCTGTGATCTTGTAGTTCTCTTGTGATCTTGTAGTTCTCCTTATTGTAGTTCTCTTGTGATCTTGTAGTTCTCCTTATTGTAGTTCTCTGTGATCTTGTAGTTCTCCTTATTGTAGTTCTCTTGTGATCTTGTAGTTCTCCTTATTGTAGTTCTCTTGTGATCTTGTAGTTCTCCTGTGATCTTGTCTTTCTCCTGTTATCTTGTAGTTCTCCTGTGATCTTGTAGTTCTCCTGTTATCTTGTAGTTCTCCTGTGATCTTGTAGTTCTCATGTGATCTTGTAGTTCTCTTGTGATCTTGTAGTTCTCCTGTGATCTTGTAGTTCTCATGTGATCTTGTAGTTCTCCTTATTGTAGTTCTCTTGTGATCTTGTAGTTCTCTTGTGATCTTGTAGTTCTCTGTGATCTTGTAGTTCTCCTTATTGTAGTTCTCTTGTGATCTTGTAGTTCTCCTTATTGTAGTTCTCTTGTGATCTTGTAGTTCTCCTGTTATCTTGTAGTTCTCCTTTGATCTTGTAGTTCTCCTGTGATCTTGTAGTTCTCCTGTTATATTGTAGTTCTCCTGTGATATTGTAGTTCTCCTGTGATCTTGTAGTTCTCTTTGATCTTGTAGTTCTCAAGTGATCTTGTAGTTCTCATGTGATCTTGTAGTTCTCATGTGATCTTGTAATTCTCTTGTGATCTTCTTGTGATCTTGTAGTTCTCTTGTGATCTTGTAGTTCTCATGTGATCTTGTAGTTCTCCTGTGTTCTTGTAGTTCTCATGTGATCTTGTAGTTCTCATTATTGTAGTTCTCTTGTGATCTTGTAGTTCTCTTGTGATCTTGTAGTTCTCTGTGATCTTGTAGTTCTCCTTATTGTAGTTCTCTTGTGATCTTGTAGTTCTCCTTATTGTAGTTCTCTTGTGATCTTGTAGTTCTCCTGTGATCTTGTAGTTCTCCTGTTATCTTGTAGTTCTCCTGTGATCTTGTAGTTCTCCTGTTATCTTGTAGTTCTCCTGTGATCTTGTAGTTCTCATGTGATCTTGTAGTTCTCTTGTGATCTTGTAGTTCTCCTGTTATCTTATAGTTCTCATGTGATCTTGTAGTTCTCCTTATTGTAGTTCTCTTTAGATCTTGGATTTCTCTTGTGATCTTGTAGTTCTCTGTGATCTTGTAGTTCTCCTTATTGTAGTTCTCTTGTGATCTTGTAGTTCTCCTTATTGTAGTTCTCTTGTGATCTTGTAGTTCTCCTGTTATCTTGTAGTTCTCCTTTGATCTTGAAGTTCTCTTGTGATCTTGTAGTTCTCCTGTGATCTTGTAGTTCTCTGTGATCTTGTAGTTCTCATGTGATCTTGTAGTTCTCATGTGATCTTGTAGTTCTCATGTGATCTTGTAGTTCTCTTGTGATCTTGTAGTTCTCCTGTGATCTTGTAGTTCTCCTGTGATCTTGTAGTTCTCTGTGATCTTGTAGTTCTCCTTATTGTAGTTCCCTTGTGATCTTGTAGTTCTCCTTATTGTAGTTCTCTTGTGATCTTGTAGTTCTCTTGTGATCTTGTAGTTCTCCTGTGATCTTGTAGTTCTCATGTGATCTTGTAGTTCTCATGTGATCTTGTAGTTCTCTTGTGATCTTGTGATCTTGTAGTTCTCTTGTGATCTTGTAGTTCTCATGTGATCTTCTAGTTCTCATGTGATCTTATAGTTCTCCTGTGATCTTGTAGTTCTCTTGTGATCTTGTAGTTCTCATGTGATCTTGTAGTTCTCTTGTGATCTTGTGATCTTGTAGTTCTCTTGTGATCTTGTAGTTCTCTTGTGATCTTGTAGTTCTCATGTGATCTTGTAGTTCTCTTGTGATCTTGTAGTTCTCTTGTGATCTTGTAGTTCTCTTGTGATCTTGTAGTTCTCATGTGATCTTGTAGTTCTCATGTGATCTTGTAGTTCTCTTGTGATCTTGTAGTTCTCCTGTGATCTTGTAGTTCTCCTGTGATCTTGTAGTTCTCTGTGATCTTGTAGTTCTCCTTATTGTAGTTCTCTTGTGATCTTGTAGTTCTCCTTATTGTAGTTCTCTTGTGATCTTGTAGTTCTCCTGTGATCTTGTAGTTCTCTTGTGATCTTGTAGTTCTCCTGTGATCTTGTAGTTCTCTGTGATCTTGTAGTTTTCATGTGATCTTGTAGTTCTCATGTGATCTTGTAGTTCTCATGTGATCTTGTAGTTCTCTTGTGATCTTCTTGTGATCTTGTAGTTCTCTTGTGATCTTGTAGTTCTCATGTGATCTTGTAGTTCTCTTGTGATCTTCTTGTGATCTTGTAGTTCTCTTGTGATCTTGTAGTTCTCATGTGATCTTCTAGTTCTCTTGTGATCTTGTAGTTCTCATGTGATCTTGTAGTTCTCCTGTGATCTTGTAGTTCTCTTGTGATCTTGTAGTTCTCCTTATTGTAGTTCTCTTGTGATCTTGTAGTTCTCTTGTGATCTTGTAGTTCTCTGTGATCTTGTAGTTCTCCTTATTGTAGTTCTCTTGTGATCTTGTAGTTCTCCTTATTGTAGTTCTCTTGTGATCTTGTAGTTCTCCTGTGATCTTGTTGTTCTCCTGTTATCTTTTAGTTCTCCTGTGATCTTGTAGTTCTCATGTGATCTTGTAGTTCTCTTGTGATCTTGTAGTTCTCCTGTGATCTTGCAGTTCTCCTTATTGTAGTTCTCTTGTGATCTTGTAGTTCTCCTGTTATCTTGTAGTTCTCATGTGATCTTGTAGTTCTCATGTGATCTTGTAGTTCTCTTGTGATCTTATAGTTCTCTTGTGATCTTGTAGTTCTCCTGTTATCTTGTAGTTCTCCTGTGATCTTGTAGTTCTCCTGTGATCTTGTAGTTCTCATGTGATCTTGTAGTTCTCCTTTTTGTAGTTCTCTTGTGATCTTGTAGTTCTCTTGTGATCTTGTAGTTCTCTGTGATCTTGTAGTTCTCCTTATTGTAGTTCTCTTGTGATCTTGTAGTTCTCCTTATTGTAGTTCTCTTGTGATCTTGTAGTTCTCCTGTTATCTTGTAGTTCTCCTTTGATCTTGTAGTTCTCCTGTGATCTTGTAGTTCTCCTGTTATATTGTAGTTCTCCTGTGATCTTGTAGTTCTCCTGTGATCTTGTAGTTCTCTGTGATCTTGTAGTTCTCAAGTGATCTTGTAGTTCTCATGTGATCTTGTAGTTCTCATGTGATCTTGTAATTCTCTTGTGATCTTCTTGTGATCTTGTAGTTCTCTTGTGATCTTGTAGTTCTCATGTGATCTTGTAGTTCTCCTGTGTTCTTGTAGTTCTCATGTGATCTTGTAGTTCTCATTATTGTAGTTCTCTTGTGATCTTGTAGTTCTCTTGTGATCTTGTAGTTCTCTGTGATCTTGTAGTTCTCCTTATTGTAGTTCTCCTGTGATCTTGTAGTTCTCCTGTTATATTGTAGTTCTCCTGTGATATTGTAGTTCTCCTGTGATCTTGTAGTTCTCTGTGATCTTGTAGTTCTCATGTGATCTTGTAGTTCTCATGTGATCTTGTAATTCTCTTGTGATCTTCTTGTGATCTTGTAGTTCTCTTGTGATCTTGTAGTTCTCATGTGATCTTGTAGTTCTCCTGTGTTCTTGTAGTTCTCATGTGATCTTGTAGTTCTCATTATTGTAGTTCTCTTTAGATCTTGTATTTCTCTTGTGATCTTGTAGTTCTCTGTGATCTTGTAGTTCTCCTTATTGTAGTTCTCTTGTGATCTTGTAGTTCTCCTTATTGTAGTTCTCTTGTGATCTTGTAGTTCTCCTGTTATCTTGTAGTTCTCCTTTGATCTTGAAGTTCTCTTGTGATCTTGTAGTTCTCCTGTGATCTTGTAGTTCTCTGTGATCTTGTAGTTCTCATGTGATCTTGTAGTTCTCATGTGATCTTGTAGTTCTCTTGTGATCTTGTAGGTCTCCTGTGATCTTGTAGTTCTCCTGTGATCTTGTAGTTCTCTGTGATCTTGTAGTTCTCCTTATTGTAGTTCTCTTGTGATCTTGTAGTTCTCCTTATTGTAGTTCTCTTGTGATCTTGTAGTTCTCTTGTGATCTTGTAGTTCTCTTGTGATCTTGTAGTTCTCCTGTGATCTTGTAGTTCTCATGTGATCTTGTAGTTCTCATGTGATCTTGTAGTTCTCTTGTGATCTTCTTGTGATCTTGTAGTTCTCTTGTGATCTTGTAGTTCTCATGTGATCTTCTAGTTCTCATGTGATCTTGTAGTTCTCCTGTGATCTTGTAGTTCTCTTGTGATCTTGTAGTTCTCATGTGATCTTGTAGTTCTCTTGTGATCTTGTGATCTTGTAGTTCTCTTGTGATCTTGTAGTTCTCATGTGATCTTGTAGTTCTCTTGTGATCTTGTAGTTCTCTTGTGATCTTGTAGTTCTCTTGTGATCTTGTAGTTCTCATGTGATCTTGTAGTTCTCATGTGATCTTGTAGTTCTCTTGTGATCTTGTAGTTCTCCTGTGATCTTGTAGTTCTCCTGTGATCTTGTAGTTCTCTGTGATCTTGTAGTTCTCCTTATTGTAGTTCTCTTGTGATCTTGTAGTTCTCCTTATTGTAGTTCTCTTGTGATCTTGTAGTTCTCCTGTGATCTTGTAGTTCTCTTGTGATCTTGTAGTTCTCCTGTGATCTTGTAGTTCTCTGTGATCTTGTAGTTTTCATGTGATCTTGTAGTTCTCATGTGATCTTGTAGTTCTCATGTGATCTTGTAGTTCTCTTGTGATCTTCTTGTGATCTTGTAGTTCTCTTGTGATCTTGTAGTTCTCATGTGATCTTGTAGTTCTCTTGTGATCTTCTTGTGATCTTGTAGTTCTCTTGTGATCTTGTAGTTCTCATGTGATCTTCTAGTTCTCTTGTGATCTTGTAGTTCTCATGTGATCTTGTAGTTCTCCTGTGATCTTGTAGTTCTCTTGTGATCTTGTAGTTCTCCTTATTGTAGTTCTCTTGTGATCTTGTAGTTCTCTTGTGATCTTGTAGTTCTCTGTGATCTTGTAGTTCTCCTTATTGTAGTTCTCTTGTGATCTTGTAGTTCTCCTTATTGTAGTTCTCTTGTGATCTTGTAGTTCTCCTGTGATCTTGTTGTTCTCCTGTTATCTTTTAGTTCTCCTGTGATCTTGTAGTTCTCATGTGATCTTGTAGTTCTCTTGTGATCTTGTAGTTCTCCTGTGATCTTGCAGTTCTCCTTATTGTAGTTCTCTTGTGATCTTGTAGTTCTCCTGTTATCTTGTAGTTCTCATGTGATCTTGTAGTTCTCTTGTGATCTTATAGTTCTCTTGTGATCTTGTAATTCTCCTGTTATCTTGTAGTTCTCCTGTGATCTTGTAGTTCTCCTGTGATCTTGTAGTTCTCATGTGATCTTGTAGTTCTCCTTATTGTAGTTCTCTTGTGATCTTGTAGTTCTCTTGTGATCTTGTAGTTCTCTGTGATCTTGTAGTTCTCCTTATTGTAGTTCTCTTGTGATCTTGTAGTTCTCCTTATTGTAGTTCTCTTGTGATCTTGTTGTTCTCCTGTGATCTTGTAGTTCTCCTGTTATATTGTAGTTCTCCTGTGATATTGTAGTTCTCCTGTGATCTTGTAGTTCTCTGTGATCTTGTAGTTCTCAAGTGATCTTGTAGTTCTCTGTGATCTTGTAGTTCTCAAGTGATCTTGTAGTTCTCTTGTGATCTTCTTGTGATCTTGTAGTTCTCTTGTGATCTTGTAGTTCTCATGTGATCTTGTAGTTCTCCTGTGTTCTTGTAGTTCTCATGTGATCTTGTAGTTCTCTTGTGATCTTGTAGTTCTCCTGTTATCTTGTAGTTCTCATGTGATCTTGTAGTTCTCCTTATTGTAGTTCTCTTTAGATCTTGTAGTTCTCTTGTGATCTTGTAGTTCTCTGTGATCTTGTAGTTCTCCTTATTGTAGTTCTCTTGTGATCTTGTAGTTCTCCTGTTATCTTGTAGTTCTCCTTTGATCTTGAAGTTCTCTTGTGATCTTCTAGTTCTCCTGTGATCTTGTAGTTCTCTGTGATCTTGTAGTTCTCATGTGATCTTGTAGTTCTCATGTGATCTTGTAGTTCTCTTGTGATCTTGTAGTTCTCCTGTGATCTTGTAGTTCTCCTGTGATCTTGTAGTTCTCTGTGATCTTGTAGTTCTCCTTATTGTAGTTCTCTTGTGATCTTGTAGTTCTCCTTATTGTAGTTCTCTTGTGATCTTGTAGTTCTCTTGTGATCTTGTAGTTCTCTTGTGATCTTGTAGTTCTCCTGTGATCTTGTAGTTCTCATGTGATCTTGTAGTTCTCATGTGATCTTGTAGTTCTCTTGTGATCTTCTTGTGATCTTGTAGTTCTCTTGTGATCTTGTAGTTCTCATGTGATCTTCTAGTTCTCATGTGATCTTGTAGTTCTCCTGTGATCTTGTAGTTCTCTTGTGATCTTGTAGTTCTCATGTGATCTTGTAGTTCTCTTGTGATCTTGTGATCTTGTAGTTCTCCTGTGATCTTGTAGTTCTCTTGTGATCTTGTAGTTCTCATGTGATCTTGTAGTTCTCTTGTGATCTTGTAGTTCTCTTGTGATCTTGTAGTTCTCTTGTGATCTTGTAGTTCTCTTGTGATCTTGTAGTTCTCATGTGATCTTGTAGTTCTCATGTGATCTTGTAGTTCTCTTGTGATCTTGTAGTTCTCCTGTGATCTTGTAGTTCTCCTGTGATCTTGTAGTTCTCTGTGATCTTGTAGTTCTCCTTATTGTAGTTCTCTTGTGATCTTGTAGTTCTCCTTATTGTAGTTCTCTTGTGATCTTGTAGTTCTCCTGTGATCTTGTAGTTCTCTTGTGATCTTGTAGTTCTCCTGTGATCTTGTAGTTCTCTGTGATCTTGTAGTTTTCATGTGATCTTGTAGTTCTCATGTGATCTTGTAGTTCTCATGTGATCTTGTAGTTCTCTTGTGATCTTCTTGTGATCTTGTAGTTCTCTTGTGATCTTGTAGTTCTCATGTGATCTTGTAGTTCTCTTGTGATCTTCTTGTGATCTTGTAGTTCTCTTGTGATCTTGTAGTTCTCATGTGATCTTCTAGTTCTCTTGTGATCTTGTAGTTCTCATGTGATCTTGTAGTTCTCCTGTGATCTTGTAGTTCTCTTGTGATCTTGTAGTTCTCCTTATTGTAGTTCTCTTGTGATCTTGTAGTTCTCTTGTGATCTTGTGATCTTGTAGTTCTCCTGTGATCTTGTAGTTCTCTTGTGATCTTGTAGTTCTCATGTGATCTTGTAGTTCTCTTGTGATCTTGTAGTTCTCTTGTGATCTTGTAGTTCTCTTGTGATCTTGTAGTTCTCTTGTGATCTTGTAGTTCTCATGTGATCTTGTAGTTCTCATGTGATCTTGTAGTTCTCTTGTGATCTTGTAGTTCTCCTGTGATCTTGTAGTTCTCCTGTGATCTTGTAGTTCTCTGTGATCTTGTAGTTCTCCTTATTGTAGTTCTCTTGTGATCTTGTAGTTCTCCTTATTGTAGTTCTCTTGTGATCTTGTAGTTCTCCTGTGATCTTGTAGTTCTCTTGTGATCTTGTAGTTCTCCTGTGATCTTGTAGTTCTCTGTGATCTTGTAGTTTTCATGTGATCTTGTAGTTCTCATGTGATCTTGTAGTTCTCATGTGATCTTGTAGTTCTCTTGCGATCTTCTTGTGATCTTGTAGTTCTCTTGTGATCTTGTAGTTCTCATGTGATCTTGTAGTTCTCTTGTGATCTTCTTGTGATCTTGTAGTTCTCTTGTGATCTTGTAGTTCTCATGTGATCTTCTAGTTCTCTTGTGATCTTGTAGTTCTCATGTGATCTTGTAGTTCTCCTGTGATCTTGTAGTTCTCTTGTGATCTTGTAGTTCTCCTTATTGTAGTTCTCTTGTGATCTTGTAGTTCTCTTGTGATCTTGTAGTTCTCTGTGATCTTGTAGTTCTCCTTATTGTAGTTCTCTTGTGATCTTGTAGTTCTCCTTATTGTAGTTCTCTTGTGATCTTGTAGTTCTCCTGTGATCTTGTTGTTCTCCTGTTATCTTTTAGTTCTCCTGTGATCTTGTAGTTCTCATGTGATCTTGTAGTTCTCTTGTGATCTTGTAGTTCTCCTGTGATCTTGCAGTTCTCCTTATTGTAGTTCTCTTGTGATCTTGTAGTTCTCCTGTTATCTTGTAGTTCTCATGTGATCTTGTAGTTCTCATGTGATCTTATAGTTCTCTTGTGATCTTATAGTTCTCTTGTGATCTTGTAGTTCTCCTGTTATCTTGTAGTTCTCCTGTGATCTTGTAGTTCTCATGTGATCTTGTAGTTCTCTTGTGATCTTGTAGTTCTCCTGTGATCTTGTAGTTCTCATGTGATCTTGTAGTTCTCCTTATTGTAGTTCTCTTGTGATCTTGTAGTTCTCTTGTGATCTTGTAGTTCTCTGTGATCTTGTAGTTCTCCTTATTGTAGTTCTCTTGTGATCTTGTAGTTCTCCTTATTGTAGTTCTCTTGTGATCTTGTAGTTCTCCTGTGATCTTGTAGTTCTCCTGTTATCTTGTAGTTCTCCTGTGATATTGTAGTTCTCCTGTGATCTTGTAGTTCTCTGTGATCTTGTAGCTCTCATGTGATCTTGTAGTTCTCATGTGATCTTGTAGTTCTCTTGTGATCTTCTTGTGATCTTGTAGTTCTCTTGTGATCTTGTAGTTCTCATGTGATCTTGTAGTTCTCCTGTGTTCTTGTAGTTCTCATGTGATCTTGTAGTTCTCATTATTGTAGTTCTCTTGTGATCTTGTAGTTCTCTTGTGATCTTGTAGTTCTCTGATATCTTGTAGTTCTCCTTATTGTAGTTCTCTTGTGATCTTGTAGTTCTCCTTGTTGTATTTCTCTTGTGATCTTGTAGTTCTCCTGTGATCTTGTAGTTCTCCTGTTATCTTATAGTTCTCCTGTGATCTTGTAGTTCTCCTGTTATCTTGTAGTTCTCCTGTGATCTTGTAGTTCTCATGTGATCTTGTAGTTCTCATGTGATCTTGTAGTTCTCTTGTGATCTTGTAGTTCTCCTGTGATCTTCTAGTTCTCCTGTGATCTTGTAGTGCTCTGTGATCTTGTAGTTCTCCTTATTGTAGTTCTCTTGTGATCTTGTAGTTCTCCTTATTGTAGTTCTCTTGTGATCTTGTAGTTCTCTTGTGATCTTGTAGTTCTCCTGTGATCTTGTAGTTCTCATGTGATCTTGTAGTTCTCATGTGATCTTGTAGTTCTCTTGTGATCTTCTTGTGATCTTGTAGTTCTCTTGTGATCTTGTAGTTCTCATGTGATCTTGTAGTTCTCTTGTGATCTTCTTGTGATCTTGTAGTTCTCTTGTGATCTTGTAGTTCTCATGTGATCTTCTAGTTCTCATGTGATCTTGTAGTTCTCCTGTGATCTTGTAGTTCTCTTGTGATCTTGTAGTTCTCCTTATTGTAGTTCTCTTGTGATGTTGTAGTTCTCCTTATTGTAGTTCTCTGTGATCTTGTAGTTCTCCTTATTGTAGTTCTCTTGTGATCTTGTAGTTCTCCTTATTGTAGTTCTCTTGTGATCTTGTAGTTCTCCTGTGATCTTGTCTTTCTCCTGTTATCTTGTAGTTCTCCTGTGATCTTGTAGTTCTCCTGTTATCTTGTAGTTCTCCTGTGATCTTGTAGTTCTCATGTGATCTTGTAGTTCTCTTGTGATCTTGTAGTTCTCCTGTGATCTTGTAGTTCTCATGTGATCTTGTAGTTCTCCTTATTGTAGTTCTCTTGTGATCTTGTAGTTCTCTTGTGATCTTGTAGTTCTCTGTGATCTTGTAGTTCTCCTTATTGTAGTTCTCTTGTGATCTTGTAGTTCTCCTTATTGTAGTTCTCTTGTGATCTTGTAGTTCTCCTGTTATCTTGTAGTTCTCCTTTGATCTTGTAGTTCTCCTGTGATCTTGTAGTTCTCCTGTTATCTTGTAGTTCTCCTGTGATATTGTAGTTCTCCTGTGATCTTGTAGTTCTCTGTGATCTTGTAGTTCTCAAGTGATCTTGTAGTTCTCATGTGATCTTGTAGTTCTCATGTGATCTTGTAATTCTCTTGTGATCTTCTTGTGATCTTGTAGTTCTCTTGTGATCTTGTAGTTCTCATGTGATCTTGTAGTTCTCCTGTGTTCTTGTAGTTCTCATGTGATCTTGTAGTTCTCATTATTGTAGTTCTCTTGTGATCTTGTAGTTCTCTTGTGATCTTGTAGTTCTCTGTGATCTTGTAGTTCTCCTTATTGTAGTTCTCTTGTGATCTTGTAGTTCTCCTTATTGTAGTTCTCTTGTGATCTTGTAGTTCTCCTGTGATCTTGTAGTTCTCCTGTTATCTTGTAGTTCTCCTGTGATCTTGTAGTTCTCCTGTTATCTTGTAGTTCTCCTGTGATCTTGTAGTTCTCATGTGATCTTGTAGTTCTCTTGTGATCTTGTAGTTCTCCTGTGATCTTGTAGTTCTCATGTGATCTTGTAGTTCTCCTTATTGTAGTTCTCTTTTGATCTTGTAGTTCTCTTGTGATCTTGTAGTTCTCTGTGATCTTGTAGTTCTCCTTATTGTAGTTCTCTTGTGATCTTGTAGTTCTCCTGTTATCTTGTAGTTCTCCTTTGATCTTGAAGTTCTCTTGTGATCTTGTAGTTCTCCTGTGATCTTGTAGTTCTCTGTGATCTTGTAGTTCTCATGTGATCTTGTAGTTCTCTTTTGATCTTGTAGTTCTCCTGTGATCATGTAGTTCTCCTGTGATCTTGTAGTTCTCTGTGATCTTGTAGTTCTCCTTATTGTAGTTCTCTTGTGATCTTCTAGTTCTCCTTATTGTAGTTCTCTTGTGATCTTGTAGTTCTCCTGTGATCTTGTAGTTCTCTTGTGATCTTGTAGTTCTCCTGTGATCTTGTAGTTCTCCTGTGATCTTGTAGTTCTCATGTGATCTTGTAGTTCTCTTGTGATCTTCTTGTGATCTTGTAGTTCTCTTGTGATCTTGTAGTTCTCATGTGATCTTGTAGTTCTCTTGTGATCTTCTTGTGATCTTGTAGTTCTCTTGTGATCTTGTAGTTCTCATGTGATCTTCTAGTTCTCATGTGATCTTGTAGTTCTTCTGTGATCTTGTAGTTCTCTTGTGATCTTGTAGTTCTCCTTATTGTAGTTCTCTTGTGATCTTGTAGTTCTCTTGTGATCTTGTAGTTCTCTGTGATCTTGTAGTTCTCCTTATTGTAGTTCTCTTGTGATCTTGTAGTTCTCCTTCTTTTAGTTCTCTTGTGATCTTGTAGTTCACCTGTTATCTTGTCTTTCTCCTGTTATCTTTTAGTTCTCCTGTGATCTTGTAGTTCTCCTGTTATCTTGTAGTTCTCCTGTGATCTTGTAGTTCTCATGTGATCTTGTAGTTCTCTTGTGATCTTGTAGTTCTCCTGTGATCTTGTAGTTCTCATGTGATCTTGTAGTTCTCCTTATTGTAGTTCTCTTGTGATCTTGTAGTTCTCTTGTGATCTTGTAGTTCTCTGTGATCTTGTAGTTCTCCTTATTGTAGTTCTCTTGTGATCTTGTAGTTCTCCTTATTGTAGTTGTCTTGTGATCTTGTAGTTCTCCTGTTATCTTGTAGTTCTCCTTTGATCTTGTAGTTCTCCTTTGATCTTGTAGTTCTCTTGTGATCTTGTAGTTCTCCTGTGATCTTGTAGATCTCTGTGATCTTGTAGTTCTCATGTGATCTTGTAGTTCTCATGTGATCTTGTAGTTCTCATGTGATCTTGTAGTTCTCTTGTGATCTTCTTGTGATCTTGTAGTTCTCTTGTGATCTTGTAGTTCTCATGTGATCTTGTAGTTCTCTTGTGATCTTGTGATCTTGTAGTTCTCTTGTGATCTTGTAGTTCTCTTGTGATCTTGTAGTTCTCATGTGATCTTGTAGTTCTCACGTGATCTTGTAGTTCTCTTGTGATCTTGTAGTTCTCCTGTGATCTTGTAGTTCTCCTGTGATCTTGTAGTTCTCTGTGATCTTGTAGTTCTCCTTATTGTAGTTCTCTTGTGATCTTGTAGTTCTCCTTATTGTAGTTCTCTTATGATCTTGTAGTTCTCCTGTGATCTTGTAGTTCTCTTGTGATCTTGTAGTTCTCCTGTGATCTTGTAGTTCTCTGTCATCTTGTAGTTCTCATGTGATCTTGTAGTTCTCATGTGATCTTGTAGTTCTCATGTGATCTTGTAGTTCTCTTGTGATCTTCTTGTGATCTTGTAGTTCTCTTGTGATCTTGTAGTTCTCATGTGATCTTGTAGTTCTCTTGTGATCTTCTTGTGATCTTGTAGTTCTCTTGTGATCTTGTAGTTCTCATGTGATCTTCTAGTTCTCTTTTGATCTTGTAGTTCTCATGTGATCTTGTAGTTCTCCTGTGATCTTGTAGTTCTCTTGTGATCTTGTAGTTCTCCTTATTGTAGTTCTCTTGTGATCTTGTAGTTCTCTTGTGATCTTGTAGTTCTCTTGTGATCTTGTAGTTCTCTGTGATCTTGTAGTTCTCCTTATTGTAGTTCTCTTGTGATCTTGTAGTTCTCCTGTTATCTTGTAGTTCTCCTTTGATCTTGAAGTTCTCTTTTGATCTTGTAGTTCTCCTGTGATCTTGTAGTTCTCTGTGATATTGTAGTTCTCATGTGATCTTGTAGTTCTCTTGTGATCTTGTAGTTCTCCTGTGATCATGTAGTTCTCCTGTGATCTTGTAGTTCTCTGTGATCTTGTAGTTCTCCTTATTGTAGTTCTCTTGTGATCTTGTAGTTCTCCTTATTGTAGTTCTCTTGTGATCTTGTAGTTCTCCTGTGATCTTGTAGTTCTCTTGTGATCTTGTAGTTCTCCTGTGATCTTGTAGTTCTCCTGTGATCTTGTAGTTCTCATGTGATCTTGTAGTTCTCTTGTGATCTTCTTGTGATCTTGTAGTTCTCTTGTGATCTTGTAGTTCTCATGTGATCTTGTAGTTCTCTTGTGATCTTCTTGTGATCTTGTAGTTCTCTTGTGATCTTTTAGTTCTCCTGTGATCTTGTAGTTCTCTTGTGATCTTGTAGTTCTCCTTATTGTAGTTGTCTTGTGATCTTGTAGTTCTCCTGTTATCTTGTAGTTCTCCTTTGATCTTGTAGTTCTCCTTTGATCTTGTAGTTCTCTTGTGATCTTGTAGTTCTCCTGTGATCTTGTAGTTCTCTGTGATCTTGTAGTTCTCATGTGATCTTGTAGTTCTCATGTGATCTTGTAGTTCTCATGTGATCTTGTAGTTCTCTTGTGATCTTCTTGTGATCTTGTAGTTCTCTTGTGATCTTGTAGTTCTCATGTGATCTTGTAGTTCTCTTGTGATCTTGTGATCTTGTAGTTCTCTTGTGATCTTGTAGTTCTCTTGTGATCTTGTAGTTCTCATGTGATCTTGTAGTTCTCACGTGATCTTGTAGTTCTCTTTTGATCTTGTAGTTCTCCTGTGATCTTGTAGTTCTCCTGTGATCTTGTAGTTCTCTGTGATCTTGTAGTTCTCCTTATTGTAGTTCTCTTGTGATCTTGTAGTTCTCCTTATTGTAGTTCTCTTATGATCTTGTAGTTCTCCTGTGATCTTGTAGTTCTCTTGTGATCTTGTAGTTCTCCTGTGATCTTGTAGTTCTCTGTCATCTTGTAGTTCTCATGTGATCTTGTAGTTCTCATGTGATCTTGTAGTTCTCATGTGATCTTGTAGTTCTCTTGTGATCTTCTTGTGATCTTGTAGTTCTCTTGTGATCTTGTAGTTCTCATGTGATCTTGTAGTTCTCTTGTGATCTTCTTGTGATCTTGTAGTTCTCTTGTGATCTTGTAGTTCTCATGTGATCTTCTAGTTCTCTTTTGATCTTGTAGTTCTCATGTGATCTTGTAGTTCTCCTGTGATCTTGTAGTTCTCTTGTGATCTTGTAGTTCTCCTTATTGTAGTTCTCTTGTGATCTTGTAGTTCTCTTGTGATCTTGTAGTTCTCTGTGATCTTGTAGTTCTCCTTATTGTAGTTCTCTTGTGATCTTGTAGTTCTCCTTATTGTAGTTCTCTTGTGATCTTGTAGTTCTCCTGTGATCTTGTAGTTCTCCTGTTATCTTGTAGTTCTCCTGTGATCTTGTAGTTCTCTGTGATCTTGTAGTTCTCCTTATTGTAGTTCTCTTGTGATCTTGTAGTTCTCCTTATTGTAGTTCTCTTGTGATCTTGTAGTTCTCTTGTGATCTTGTAGTTCTCCTGTGATCTTGTAGTTCTCATGTGATCTTGTAGTTCTCATGTGATCTTGTAGTTCTCTTGTGATCTTCTTGTGATCTTGTAGTTCTCTTGTGATCTTGTAGTTCTCATGTGATCTTGTAGTTCTCTTGTGATCTTCTTGTGATCTTGTAGTTCTCTTGTGATCTTGTAGTTCTCATGTGATCTTCGAGTTCTCATGTGATCTTGTAGTTCTCCTGTGATCTTGTAGTTCTCTTGTGATCTTGTAGTTCTCCTTATTGTAGTTCTCTTGTGATCTTGTAGTTCTCCTTATTGTAGTTCTCTGTGATCTTGTAGTTCTCCTTATTGTAGTTCTCTGTGATCTTGTAGTTCTCCTTATTGTAGTTCTCTTGTGATCTTGTAGTTCTCCTGTTATCTTGTAGTTCTCCTTTGATCCTGAAGTTCTCTTGTGATCTTGTAGTTCTCCTGTGATCTTGTAGTTCTCTGTGATCTTGTAGTTCTCATGTGATCTTGTAGTTCTCTTTTGATCTTGTAGTTCTCCTGTGATCATGTAGTTCTCCTGTGATCTTGTAGTTCTCTGTGATCTTGTAGTTCTCCTTATTGTAGTTCTCTTGTGATCTTCTAGTTCTCCTTATTGTAGTTCTCTTGTGATCTTGTAGTTCTCCTGTGATCTTGTAGTTCTCTTGTGATCTTGTAGTTCTCCTGTGATCTTGTAGTTCTCATGTGATCTTGTAGTTCTCTTGTGATCTTCTTGTGATCTTGTAGTTCTCTTGTGATCTTGTAGTTCTCATGTGATCTTGTAGTTCTCTTGTGATCTTCTTGTGATCTTGTAGTTCTCTTGTGATCTTGTAGTTCTCATGTGATCTTCTAGTTCTCATGTGATCTTGTAGTTCTTCTGTGATCTTGTAGTTCTCTTGTGATCTTGTAGTTCTCCTTATTGTAGTTCTCTTGTGATCTTGTAGTTCTCTTGTGATCTTGTAGTTCTCTGTGATCTTGTAGTTCTCCTTATTGTAGTTCTCTTGTGATCTTGTAGTTCTCCTTCTTTTAGTTCTCTTGTGATCTTGTAGTTCACCTGTTATCTTGTCTTTCTCCTGTTATCTTTTAGTTCTCCTGTGATCTTGTAGTTCTCCTGTTATCTTGTAGTTCTCCTGTGATCTTGTAGTTCTCATGTGATCTTGTAGTTCTCTTGTGATCTTGTAGTTCTCCTGTGATCTTGTAGTTCTCATGTGATCTTGTAGTTCTCCTTATTGTAGTTCTCTTGTGATCTTGTAGTTCTCTTGTGATCTTGTAGTTCTCTGTGATCTTGTAGTTCTCCTTATTGTAGTTCTCTTGTGATCTTGTAGTTCTCCTTATTGTAGTTGTCTTGTGATCTTGTAGTTCTCCTGTTATCATGTAGTTCTCCTTTGATCTTGTAGTTCTCCTTTGATCTTGTAGTTCTCTTGTGATCTTGTAGTTCTCCTGTGATCTTGTAGATCTCTGTGATCTTGTAGTTCTCATGTGATCTTGTAGTTCTCATGTGATCTTGTAGTTCTCATGTGATCTTGTAGTTCTCTTGTGATCTTCTTGTGATCTTGTAGTTCTCTTGTGATCTTGTAGTTCTCATGTGATCTTGTAGTTCTCTTGTGATCTTGTGATCTTGTAGTTCTCTTGTGATCTTGTAGTTCTCTTGTGATCTTGTAGTTCTCATGTGATCTTGTAGTTCTCACGTGATCTTGTAGTTCTCTTGTGATCTTGTAGTTCTCCTGTGATCTTGTAGTTCTCCTGTGATCTTGTAGTTCTCTGTGATCTTGTAGTTCTCCTTATTGTAGTTCTCTTGTGATCTTGTAGTTCTCCTTATTGTAGTTCTCTTATGATCTTGTAGTTCTCCTGTGATCTTGTAGTTCTCTTGTGATCTTGTAGTTCTCCTGTGATCTTGTAGTTCTCTGTCATCTTGTAGTTCTCATGTGATCTTGTAGTTCTCATGTGATCTTGTAGTTCTCATGTGATCTTGTAGTTCTCTTGTGATCTTCTTGTGATCTTGTAGTTCTCTTGTGATCTTGTAGTTCTCATGTGATCTTGTAGTTCTCTTGTGATCTTCTTGTGATCTTGTAGTTCTCTTGTGATCTTGTAGTTCTCATGTGATCTTCTAGTTCTCTTTTGATCTTGTAGTTCTCATGTGATCTTGTAGTTCTCCTGTGATCTTGTAGTTCTCTTGTGATCTTGTAGTTCTCCTTATTGTAGTTCTCTTGTGATCTTGTAGTTCTCTTGTGATCTTGTAGTTCTCTTGTGATCTTGTAGTTCTCTGTGATCTTGTAGTTCTCCTTATTGTAGTTCTCTTGTGATCTTGTAGTTCTCCTGTTATCTTGTAGTTCTCCTTTGATCTTGAAGTTCTCTTTTGATCTTGTAGTTCTCCTGTGATCTTGTAGTTCTCTGTGATATTGTAGTTCTCATGTGATCTTGTAGTTCTCTTGTGATCTTGTAGTTCTCCTGTGATCATGTAGTTCTCCTGTGATCTCGTAGTTCTCTGTGATCTTGTAGTTCTCCTTATTGTAGTTCTCTTGTGATCTTGTAGTTCTCCTTATTGTAGTTCTCTTGTGATCTTGTAGTTCTCCTGTGATCTTGTAGTTCTCTTGTGATCTTGTAGTTCTCCTGTGATCTTGTAGTTCTCCTGTGATCTTGTAGTTCTCATGTGATCTTGTAGTTCTCTTGTGATCTTCTTGTGATCTTGTAGTTCTCTTGTGATCTTGTAGTTCTCATGTGATCTTGTAGTTCTCTTGTGATCTTCTTGTGATCTTGTAGTTCTCTTGTGATCTTTTAGTTCTCCTGTGATCTTGTAGTTCTCTTGTGATCTTGTAGTTCTCCTTATTGTAGTTGTCTTGTGATCTTGTAGTTCTCCTGTTATCTTGTAGTTCTCCTTTGATCTTGTAGTTCTCCTTTGATCTTGTAGTTCTCTTGTGATCTTGTAGTTCTCCTGTGATCTTGTAGTTCTCTGTGATCTTGTAGTTCTCATGTGATCTTGTAGTTCTCATGTGATCTTGTAGTTCTCATGTGATCTTGTAGTTCTCTTGTGATCTTCTTGTGATCTTGTAGTTCTCTTGTGATCTTGTAGTTCTCATGTGATCTTGTAGTTCTCTTGTGATCTTGTGATCTTGTAGTTCTCTTGTGATCTTGTAGTTCTCTTGTGATCTTGTAGTTCTCATGTGATCTTGTAGTTCTCACGTGATCTTGTAGTTCTCTTGTGATCTTGTAGTTCTCCTGTGATCTTGTAGTTCTCCTGTGATCTTGTAGTTCTCTGTGATCTTGTAGTTCTCCTTATTGTAGTTCTCTTGTGATCTTGTAGTTCTCCTTATTGTAGTTCTCTTATGATCTTGTAGTTCTCCTGTGATCTTGTAGTTCTCTTGTGATCTTGTAGTTCTCCTGTGATCTTGTAGTTCTCTGTCATCTTGTAGTTCTCATGTGATCTTGTAGTTCTCATGTGATCTTGTAGTTCTCATGTGATCTTGTAGTTCTCTTGTGATCTTCTTGTGATCTTGTAGTTCTCTTGTGATCTTGTAGTTCTCATGTGATCTTGTAGTTCTCTTGTGATCTTCTTGTGATCTTGTAGTTCTCTTGTGATCTTGTAGTTCTCATGTGATCTTCTAGTTCTCTTTTGATCTTGTAGTTCTCATGTGATCTTGTAGTTCTCCTGTGATCTTGTAGTTCTCTTGTGATCTTGTAGTTCTCCTTATTGTAGTTCTCTTGTGATCTTGTAGTTCTCTTGTGATCTTGTAGTTCTCTGTGATCTTGTAGTTCTCCTTATTGTAGTTCTCTTGTGATCTTGTAGTTCTCCTTATTGTAGTTCTCTTGTGATCTTGTAGTTCTCCTGTGATCTTGTAGTTCTCCTGTTATCTTGTAGTTCTCCTGTGATCTTGTAGTTCTCTGTGATCTTGTAGTTCTCCTTATTGTAGTTCTCTTGTGATCTTGTAGTTCTCCTTATTGTAGTTCTCTTGTGATCTTGTAGTTCTCTTGTGATCTTGTAGTTCTCCTGTGATCTTGTAGTTCTCATGTGATCTTGTAGTTCTCATGTGATCTTGTAGTTCTCTTGTGATCTTCTTGTGATCTTGTAGTTCTCTTGTGATCTTGTAGTTCTCATGTGATCTTGTAGTTCTCTTGTGATCTTCTTGTGATCTTGTAGTTCTCTTGTGATCTTGTAGTTCTCATGTGATCTTCGAGTTCTCATGTGATCTTGTAGTTCTCCTGTGATCTTGTAGTTCTCTTGTGATCTTGTAGTTCTCCTTATTGTAGTTCTCTTGTGATCTTGTAGTTCTCCTTATTGTAGTTCTCTGTGATCTTGTAGTTCTCCTTATTGTAGTTCTCTTGTGATCTTGTAGTTCTCCTTATTGTAGTTCTCTTGTGATCTTGTAGTTCTCCTGTGATCTTGTCTTTCTCCTGTTATCTTGTAGTTCTCCTGTGATCTTGTAGTTCTCCTGTTATCTTGTAGTTCTCCTGTGATCTTGTAGTTCTCTTGTGATCTTGTAGTTCTCTTGTGATCTTGTAGTTCTCCTGTGATCTTGTAGTTCTCATGTGATCTTGTAGTTCTCCTTATTGTAGTTCTCTTGTGATCTTGTAGTTCTCTTGTGATCTTGTAGTTCTCTGTGATCTTGTAGTTCTCCTTATTGTAGTTCTCTTGTGATCTTGTAGTTCTCCTTATTGTAGTTCTCTTGTGATCTTGTAGTTCTCCTGTTATCTTGTAGTTCTCCTTTGATCTTGTAGTTCTCCTGTGATCTTGTAGTTCTCCTGTTATCTTGTAGTTCTCCTGTGATATTGTAGTTCTCCTGTGATCTTGTAGTTCTCTGTGATCTTGTAGTTCTCAAGTGATCTTGTAGTTCTCATGTGATCTTGTAGTTCTCATGTGATCTTGTAATTCTCTTGTGATCTTCTTGTGATCTTGTAGTTCTCTTGTGATCTTGTAGTTCTCATGTGATCTTGTAGTTCTCCTGTGTTCTTGTAGTTCTCATGTGATCTTGTAGTTCTCATTATTGTAGTTCTCTTGTGATCTTGTAGTTCTCTTGTGATCTTGTAGTTCTCTGTGATCTTGTAGTTCTCCTTATTGTAGTTCTCTTGTGATCTTGTAGTTCTCCTTATTGTAGTTCTCTTGTGATCTTGTAGTTCTCCTGTGATCTTGTAGTTCTCCTGTTATCTTGTAGTTCTCCTGTGATCTTGTAGTTCTCCTGTTATCTTGTAGTTCTCCTGTGATCTTGTAGTTCTCATGTGATCTTGTAGTTCTCTTGTGATCTTGTACTTCTCCTGTGATCTTGTAGTTCTCATGTGATCTTGTAGTTCTCCTTATTGTAGTTCTCTTTTGATCTTGTAGTTCTCTTGTGATCTTGTAGTTCTCTGTGATCTTGTAGTTCTCCTTATTGTAGTTCTCTTGTGATCTTGTAGTTCTCCTTATTGTAGTTCTCTTGTGATCTTGTAGTTCTCCTGTTATCTTGTAGTTCTCCTTTGATCTTGAAGTTCTCTTGTGATCTTGTAGTTCTCCTGTGATCTTGTAGTTCTCTGTGATCTTGTAGTTCTCATGTGATCTTGTAGTTCTCATGTGATCTTGTAGTTCTCTTGTGATCTTGTAGTTCTCCTGTGATCTTGTAGTTCTCCTGTGATCTTGTAGTTCTCTGTGATCTTGTAGTTCTCCTTATTGTAGTTCTCTTGTGATCTTGTAGTTCTCCTTATTGTAGTTCTCTTGTGATCTTGTAGTTCTCCTGTGATCTTGTAGTTCTCTTGTGATCTTGTAGTTCTCCTGTGATCTTGTAGTTCTCATGTGATCTTGTAGTTCTCATGTGATCTTGTAGTTCTCTTGTGATCTTCTTGTGATCTTGTAGTTCTCTTGTGATCTTGTAGTTCTCATGTGATCTTGTAGTTCTCTTGTGATCTTCTTGTGATCTTCGTGTGATCTTGTGATCTTGTAGTTCTCATGTGATCTTCTAGTTCTCATGTGATCTTGTAGTTCTCCTGTGATCTTGTAGTTCTCTTGTGATCTTGTAGTTCTCCTTATTGTAGTTCTCTTGTGATCTTGTAGTTCTCTTGTGATCTTGTAGTTCTCTGTGATCTTGTAGTTCTCCTTATTGTAGTTCTCTTGTGATCTTGTAGTTCTCCTTCTTGTAGTTCTCTTGTGATCTTGTAGTTCTCCTGTGATCTTGTCTTTCTCCTGTTATCTTGTAGTTCTCCTGTGATCTTGTAGTTCTCCTGTTATCTTGTAGTTCTCCTGTGATCTTGTAGTTCTCATGTGATCTTGTAGTTCTCTTGTGATCTTGTAGTTCTCCTGTGATCTTGTAGTTCTCATGTGATCTTGTAGTTCTCATGTGATCTTGTAGTTCTCTTGCGATCTTCTTGTGATCTTGTAGTTCTCTTGTGATCTTGTAGTTCTCATGTGATCTTGTAGTTCTCTTGTGATCTTCTTGTGATCTTGTAGTTCTCTTGTGATCTTGTAGTTCTCATGTGATCTTCTAGTTCTCTTGTGATCTTGTAGTTCTCATGTGATCTTGTAGTTCTCCTGTGATCTTGTAGTTCTCTTGTGATCTTGTAGTTCTCCTTATTGTAGTTCTCTTGTGATCTTGTAGTTCTCTTGTGATCTTGTAGTTCTCTGTGATCTTGTAGTTCTCCTTATTGTAGTTCTCTTGTGATCTTGTAGTTCTCCTTATTGTAGTTCTCTTGTGATCTTGTAGTTCTCCTGTGATCTTGTTGTTCTCCTGTTATCTTTTAGTTCTCCTGTGATCTTGTAGTTCTCATGTGATCTTGTAGTTCTCTTGTGATCTTGTAGTTCTCCTGTGATCTTGCAGTTCTCCTTATTGTAGTTCTCTTGTGATCTTGTAGTTCTCCTGTTATCTTGTAGTTCTCATGTGATCTTGTAGTTCTCATGTGATCTTATAGTTCTCTTGTGATCTTATAGTTCTCTTGTGATCTTGTAGTTCTCCTGTTATCTTGTAGTTCTCCTGTGATCTTGTAGTTCTCATGTGATCTTGTAGTTCTCTTGTGATCTTGTAGTTCTCCTGTGATCTTGTAGTTCTCATGTGATCTTGTAGTTCTCCTTATTGTAGTTCTCTTGTGATCTTGT
This sequence comes from Labrus mixtus, assembly GCF_963584025.1. Classification (NCBI taxonomy): domain Eukaryota; kingdom Metazoa; phylum Chordata; class Actinopteri; order Labriformes; family Labridae; genus Labrus; species Labrus mixtus. Next base: position 74,564 of record NW_026870234.1, read on the forward strand.
AGTTCTCTTGTGATCTTGTAGTTCTCTGTGATCTTGTAGTTCTCCTTATTGTAGTTCTCTTGTGATCTTGTAGTTCTCCTTATTGTAGTTCTCTTGTGATCTTGTAGTTCTCCTGTGATCTTGTAGTTCTCCTGTTATCTTGTAGTTCTCCTGTGATATTGTAGTTCTCCTGTGATCTTGTAGTTCTCTGTGATCTTGTAGCTCTCATGTGATCTTGTAGTTCTCATGTGATCTTGTAGTTCTCTTGTGATCTTCTTGTGATCTTGTAGTTCTCTTGTGATCTTGTAGTTCTCATGTGATCTTGTAGTTCTCCTGTGTTCTTGTAGTTCTCATGTGATCTTGTAGTTCTCATTATTGTAGTTCTCTTGTGATCTTGTAGTTCTCTTGTGATCTTGTAGTTCTCTGATATCTTGTAGTTCTCCTTATTGTAGTTCTCTTGTGATCTTGTAGTTCTCCTTGTTGTATTTCTCTTGTGATCTTGTAGTTCTCCTGTGATCTTGTAGTTCTCCTGTTATCTTATAGTTCTCCTGTGATCTTGTAGTTCTCCTGTTATCTTGTAGTTCTCCTGTGATCTTGTAGTTCTCATGTGATCTTGTAGTTCTCATGTGATCTTGTAGTTCTCTTGTGATCTTGTAGTTCTCCTGTGATCTTCTAGTTCTCCTGTGATCTTGTAGTGCTCTGTGATCTTGTAGTTCTCCTTATTGTAGTTCTCTTGTGATCTTGTAGTTCTCCTTATTGTAGTTCTCTTGTGATCTTGTAGTTCTCTTGTGATCTTGTAGTTCTCCTGTGATCTTGTAGTTCTCATGTGATCTTGTAGTTCTCATGTGATCTTGTAGTTCTCTTGTGATCTTCTTGTGATCTTGTAGTTCTCTTGTGATCTTGTAGTTCTCATGTGATCTTGTAGTTCTCTTGTGATCTTCTTGTGATCTTGTAGTTCTCTTGTGATCTTGTAGTTCTCATGTGATCTTCTAGTTCTCATGTGATCTTGTAGTTCTCCTGTGATCTTGTAGTTCTCTTGTGATCTTGTAGTTCTCCTTATTGTAGTTCTCTTGTGATGTTGTAGTTCTCCTTATTGTAGTTCTCTGTGATCTTGTAGTTCTCCTTATTGTAGTTCTCTTGTGATCTTGTAGTTCTCCTTATTGTAGTTCTCTTGTGATCTTGTAGTTCTCCTGTGATCTTGTCTTTCTCCTGTTATCTTGTAGTTCTCCTGTGATCTTGTAGTTCTCCTGTTATCTTGTAGTTCTCCTGTGATCTTGTAGTTCTCATGTGATCTTGTAGTTCTCTTGTGATCTTGTAGTTCTCCTGTGATCTTGTAGTTCTCATGTGATCTTGTAGTTCTCCTTATTGTAGTTCTCTTGTGATCTTGTAGTTCTCTTGTGATCTTGTAGTTCTCTGTGATCTTGTAGTTCTCCTTATTGTAGTTCTCTTGTGATCTTGTAGTTCTCCTTATTGTAGTTCTCTTGTGATCTTGTAGTTCTCCTGTTATCTTGTAGTTCTCCTTTGATCTTGTAGTTCTCCTGTGATCTTGTAGTTCTCCTGTTATCTTGTAGTTCTCCTGTGATATTGTAGTTCTCCTGTGATCTTGTAGTTCTCTGTGATCTTGTAGTTCTCAAGTGATCTTGTAGTTCTCATGTGATCTTGTAGTTCTCATGTGATCTTGTAATTCTCTTGTGATCTTCTTGTGATCTTGTAGTTCTCTTGTGATCTTGTAGTTCTCATGTGATCTTGTAGTTCTCCTGTGTTCTTGTAGTTCTCATGTGATCTTGTAGTTCTCATTATTGTAGTTCTCTTGTGATCTTGTAGTTCTCTTGTGATCTTGTAGTTCTCTGTGATCTTGTAGTTCTCCTTATTGTAGTTCTCTTGTGATCTTGTAGTTCTCCTTATTGTAGTTCTCTTGTGATCTTGTAGTTCTCCTGTGATCTTGTAGTTCTCCTGTTATCTTGTAGTTCTCCTGTGATCTTGTAGTTCTCCTGTTATCTTGTAGTTCTCCTGTGATCTTGTAGTTCTCATGTGATCTTGTAGTTCTCTTGTGATCTTGTAGTTCTCCTGTGATCTTGTAGTTCTCATGTGATCTTGTAGTTCTCCTTATTGTAGTTCTCTTTTGATCTTGTAGTTCTCTTGTGATCTTGTAGTTCTCTGTGATCTTGTAGTTCTCCTTATTGTAGTTCTCTTGTGATCTTGTAGTTCTCCTGTTATCTTGTAGTTCTCCTTTGATCTTGAAGTTCTCTTGTGATCTTGTAGTTCTCCTGTGATCTTGTAGTTCTCTGTGATCTTGTAGTTCTCATGTGATCTTGTAGTTCTCTTTTGATCTTGTAGTTCTCCTGTGATCATGTAGTTCTCCTGTGATCTTGTAGTTCTCTGTGATCTTGTAGTTCTCCTTATTGTAGTTCTCTTGTGATCTTCTAGTTCTCCTTATTGTAGTTCTCTTGTGATCTTGTAGTTCTCCTGTGATCTTGTAGTTCTCTTGTGATCTTGTAGTTCTCCTGTGATCTTGTAGTTCTCCTGTGATCTTGTAGTTCTCATGTGATCTTGTAGTTCTCTTGTGATCTTCTTGTGATCTTGTAGTTCTCTTGTGATCTTGTAGTTCTCATGTGATCTTGTAGTTCTCTTGTGATCTTCTTGTGATCTTGTAGTTCTCTTGTGATCTTGTAGTTCTCTTGTGATCTTGTAGTTCTCCTGTGATCTTGTAGTTCTCATGTGATCTTGTAGTTCTCCTTATTGTAGTTCTCTTGTGATCTTGTAGTTCTCTTGTGATCTTGTAGTTCTCTGTGATCTTGTAGTTCTCCTTATTGTAGTTCTCTTGTGATCTTGTAGTTCTCCTTATTGTAGTTGTCTTGTGATCTTGTAGTTCTCCTGTTATCTTGTAGTTCTCCTTTGATCTTGTAGTTCTCCTTTGATCTTGTAGTTCTCTTGTGATCTTGTAGTTCTCCTGTGATCTTGTAGATCTCTGTGATCTTGTAGTTCTCATGTGATCTTGTAGTTCTCATGTGATCTTGTAGTTCTCATGTGATCTTGTAGTTCTCTTGTGATCTTCTTGTGATCTTGTAGTTCTCTTGTGATCTTGTAGTTCTCATGTGATCTTGTAGTTCTCTTGTGATCTTGTGATCTTGTAGTTCTCTTGTGATCTTGTAGTTCTCTTGTGATCTTGTAGTTCTCATGTGATCTTGTAGTTCTCACGTGATCTTGTAGTTCTCTTGTGATCTTGTAGTTCTCCTGTGATCTTGTAGTTCTCCTGTGATCTTGTAGTTCTCTGTGATCTTGTAGTTCTCCTTATTGTAGTTCTCTTGTGATCTTGTAGTTCTCCTTATTGTAGTTCTCTTATGATCTTGTAGTTCTCCTGTGATCTTGTAGTTCTCTTGTGATCTTGTAGTTCTCCTGTGATCTTGTAGTTCTCTGTCATCTTGTAGTTCTCATGTGATCTTGTAGTTCTCATGTGATCTTGTAGTTCTCATGTGATCTTGTAGTTCTCTTGTGATCTTCTTGTGATCTTGTAGTTCTCTTGTGATCTTGTAGTTCTCATGTGATCTTGTAGTTCTCTTGTGATCTTCTTGTGATCTTGTAGTTCTCTTGTGATCTTGTAGTTCTCATGTGATCTTCTAGTTCTCTTTTGATCTTGTAGTTCTCATGTGATCTTGTAGTTCTCCTGTGATCTTGTAGTTCTCTTGTGATCTTGTAGTTCTCCTTATTGTAGTTCTCTTGTGATCTTGTAGTTCTCTTGTGATCTTGTAGTTCTCTTGTGATCTTGTAGTTCTCTGTGATCTTGTAGTTCTCCTTATTGTAGTTCTCTTGTGATCTTGTAGTTCTCCTGTTATCTTGTAGTTCTCCTTTGATCTTGAAGTTCTCTTTTGATCTTGTAGTTCTCCTGTGATCTTGTAGTTCTCTGTGATATTGTAGTTCTCATGTGATCTTGTAGTTCTCTTGTGATCTTGTAGTTCTCCTGTGATCATGTAGTTCTCCTGTGATCTTGTAGTTCTCTGTGATCTTGTAGTTCTCCTTATTGTAGTTCTCTTGTGATCTTGTAGTTCTCCTTATTGTAGTTCTCTTGTGATCTTGTAGTTCTCCTGTGATCTTGTAGTTCTCTTGTGATCTTGTAGTTCTCCTGTGATCTTGTAGTTCTCCTGTGATCTTGTAGTTCTCATGTGATCTTGTAGTTCTCTTGTGATCTTCTTGTGATCTTGTAGTTCTCTTGTGATCTTGTAGTTCTCATGTGATCTTGTAGTTCTCTTGTGATCTTCTTGTGATCTTGTAGTTCTCTTGTGATCTTTTAGTTCTCCTGTGATCTTGTAGTTCTCTTGTGATCTTGTAGTTCTCCTTATTGTAGTTGTCTTGTGATCTTGTAGTTCTCCTGTTATCTTGTAGTTCTCCTTTGATCTTGTAGTTCTCCTTTGATCTTGTAGTTCTCTTGTGATCTTGTAGTTCTCCTGTGATCTTGTAGTTCTCTGTGATCTTGTAGTTCTCATGTGATCTTGTAGTTCTCATGTGATCTTGTAGTTCTCATGTGATCTTGTAGTTCTCTTGTGATCTTCTTGTGATCTTGTAGTTCTCTTGTGATCTTGTAGTTCTCATGTGATCTTGTAGTTCTCTTGTGATCTTGTGATCTTGTAGTTCTCTTGTGATCTTGTAGTTCTCTTGTGATCTTGTAGTTCTCATGTGATCTTGTAGTTCTCACGTGATCTTGTAGTTCTCTTGTGATCTTGTAGTTCTCCTGTGATCTTGTAGTTCTCCTGTGATCTTGTAGTTCTCTGTGATCTTGTAGTTCTCCTTATTGTAGTTCTCTTGTGATCTTGTAGTTCTCCTTATTGTAGTTCTCTTATGATCTTGTAGTTCTCCTGTGATCTTGTAGTTCTCTTGTGATCTTGTAGTTCTCCTGTGATCTTGTAGTTCTCTGTCATCTTGTAGTTCTCATGTGATCTTGTAGTTCTCATGTGATCTTGTAGTTCTCATGTGATCTTGTAGTTCTCTAGTGATCTTCTTGTGATCTTGTAGTTCTCTTGTGATCTTGTAGTTCTCATGTGATCTTGTAGTTCTCTTGTGATCTTCTTGTGATCTTGTAGTTCTCTTGTGATCTTGTAGTTCTCATGTGATCTTCTAGTTCTCTTTTGATCTTGTAGTTCTCATGTGATCTTGTAGTTCTCCTGTGATCTTGTAGTTCTCTTGTGATCTTGTAGTTCTCCTTATTGTAGTTCTCTTGTGATCTTGTAGTTCTCTTGTGATCTTGTAGTTCTCTGTGATCTTGTAGTGCTCCTTATTGTAGTTCTCTTGTGATCTTGTAGTTCTCCTTATTGTAGTTCTCTTGTGATCTTGTAGTTCTCCTGTGATCTTGTAGTTCTCCTGTTATCTTGTAGTTCTCCTGTGATCTTGTAGTTCTCTGTGATCTTGTAGTTCTCCTTATTGTAGTTCTCTTGTGATCTTGTAGTTCTCCTTATTGTAGTTCTCTTGTGATCTTGTAGTTCTCTTGTGATCTTGTAGTTCTCCTGTGATCTTGTAGTTCTCATGTGATCTTGTAGTTCTCATGTGATCTTGTAGTTCTCTTGTGATCTTCTTGTGATCTTGTAGTTCTCTTGTGATCTTGTAGTTCTCATGTGATCTTGTAGTTCTCTTGTGATCTTCTTGTGATCTTGTAGTTCTCTTGTGATCTTGTAGTTCTCATGTGATCTTCGAGTTCTCATGTGATCTTGTAGTTCTCCTGTGATCTTGTAGTTCTCTTGTGATCTTGTAGTTCTCCTTATTGTAGTTCTCTTGTGATCTTGTAGTTCTCCTTATTGTAGTTCTCTGTGATCTTGTAGTTCTCCTTATTGTAGTTCTCTGTGATCTTGTAGTTCTCCTTATTGTAGTTCTCTTGTGATCTTGTAGTTCTCCTGTTATCTTGTAGTTCTCCTTTGATCCTGAAGTTCTCTTGTGATCTTGTAGTTCTCCTGTGATCTTGTAGTTCTCTGTGATCTTGTAGTTCTCATGTGATCTTGTAGTTCTCTTTTGATCTTGTAGTTCTCCTGTGATCATGTAGTTCTCCTGTGATCTTGTAGTTCTCTGTGATCTTGTAGTTCTCCTTATTGTAGTTCTCTTGTGATCTTCTAGTTCTCCTTATTGTAGTTCTCTTGTGATCTTGTAGTTCTCCTGTGATCTTGTAGTTCTCTTGTGATCTTGTAGTTCTCCTGTGATCTTGTAGTTCTCATGTGATCTTGTAGTTCTCTTGTGATCTTCTTGTGATCTTGTAGTTCTCTTGTGATCTTGTAGTTCTCATGTGATCTTGTAGTTCTCTTGTGATCTTCTTGTGATCTTGTAGTTCTCTTGTGATCTTGTAGTTCTCATGTGATCTTCTAGTTCTCATGTGATCTTGTAGTTCTTCTGTGATCTTGTAGTTCTCTTGTGATCTTGTAGTTCTCCTTATTGTAGTTCTCTTGTGATCTTGTAGTTCTCTTGTGATCTTGTAGTTCTCTGTGATCTTGTAGTTCTCCTTATTGTAGTTCTCTTGTGATCTTGTAGTTCTCCTTCTTTTAGTTCTCTTGTGATCTTGTAGTTCACCTGTTATCTTGTCTTTCTCCTGTTATCTTTTAGTTCTCCTGTGATCTTGTAGTTCTCCTGTTATCTTGTAGTTCTCCTGTGATCTTGTAGTTCTCATGTGATCTTGTAGTTCTCTTGTGATCTTGTAGTTCTCCTGTGATCTTGTAGTTCTCATGTGATCTTGTAGTTCTCCTTATTGTAGTTCTCTTGTGATCTTGTAGTTCTCTTGTGATCTTGTAGTTCTCTGTGATCTTGTAGTTCTCCTTATTGTAGTTCTCTTGTGATCTTGTAGTTCTCCTTATTGTAGTTGTCTTGTGATCTTGTAGTTCCCCTGTTATCATGTAGTTCTCCTTTGATCTTGTAGTTCTCCTTTGATCTTGTAGTTCTCTTGTGATCTTGTAGTTCTCCTGTGATCTTGTAGATCTCTGTGATCTTGTAGTTCTCATGTGATCTTGTAGTTCTCATGTGATCTTGTAGTTCTCATGTGATCTTGTAGTTCTCTTGTGATCTTCTTGTGATCTTGTAGTTCTCTTGTGATCTTGTAGTTCTCATGTGATCTTGTAGTTCTCTTGTGATCTTGTGATCTTGTAGTTCTCTTGTGATCTTGTAGTTCTCTTGTGATCTTGTAGTTCTCATGTGATCTTGTAGTTCTCACGTGATCTTGTAGTTCTCTTGTGATCTTGTAGTTCTCCTGTGATCTTGTAGTTCTCCTGTGATCTTGTAGTTCTCTGTGATCTTGTAGTTCTCCTTATTGTAGTTCTCTTGTGATCTTGTAGTTCTCCTTATTGTAGTTCTCTTATGATCTTGTAGTTCTCCTGTGATCTTGTAGTTCTCTTGTGATCTTGTAGTTCTCCTGTGATCTTGTAGTTCTCTGTCATCTTGTAGTTCTCATGTGATCTTGTAGTTCTCATGTGATCTTGTAGTTCTCATGTGATCTTGTAGTTCTCTTGTGATCTTCTTGTGATCTTGTAGTTCTCTTGTGATCTTGTAGTTCTCATGTGATCTTGTAGTTCTCTTGTGATCTTCTTGTGATCTTGTAGTTCTCTTGTGATCTTGTAGTTCTCATGTGATCTTCTAGTTCTCTTTTGATCTTGTAGTTCTCATGTGATCTTGTAGTTCTCCTGTGATCTTGTAGTTCTCTTGTGATCTTGTAGTTCTCCTTATTGTAGTTCTCTTGTGATCTTGTAGTTCTCTTGTGATCTTGTAGTTCTCTTGTGATCTTGTAGTTCTCTGTGATCTTGTAGTTCTCCTTATTGTAGTTCTCTTGTGATCTTGTAGTTCTCCTGTTATCTTGTAGTTCTCCTTTGATCTTGAAGTTCTCTTTTGATCTTGTAGTTCTCCTGTTATCTTGTAGTTCTCTGTGATATTGTAGTTCTCATGTGATCTTGTAGTTCTCTTGTGATCTTGTAGTTCTCCTGTGATCATGTAGTTCTCCTGTGATCTCGTAGTTCTCTGTGATCTTGTAGTTCTCCTTATTGTAGTTCTCTTGTGATCTTGTAGTTCTCCTTATTGTAGTTCTCTTGTGATCTTGTAGTTCTCCTGTGATCTTGTAGTTCTCTTGTGATCTTGTAGTTCTCCTGTGATCTTGTAGTTCTCCTGTGATCTTGTAGTTCTCATGTGATCTTGTAGTTCTCTTGTGATCTTCTTGTGATCTTGTAGTTCTCTTGTGATCTTGTAGTTCTCATGTGATCTTGTAGTTCTCTTGTGATCTTCTTGTGATCTTGTAGTTCTCTTGTGATCTTTTAGTTCTCCTGTGATCTTGTAGTTCTCTTGTGATCTTGTAGTTCTCCTTATTGTAGTTGTCTTGTGATCTTGTAGTTCTCCTGTTATCTTGTAGTTCTCCTTTGATCTTGTAGTTCTCCTTTGATCTTGTAGTTCTCTTGTGATCTTGTAGTTCTCCTGTGATCTTGTAGTTCTCTGTGATCTTGTAGTTCTCATGTGATCTTGTAGTTCTCATGTGATCTTGTAGTTCTCATGTGATCTTGTAGTTCTCTTGTGATCTTCTTGTGATCTTGTAGTTCTCTTGTGATCTTGTAGTTCTCATGTGATCTTGTAGTTCTCTTGTGATCTTGTGATCTTGTAGTTCTCTTGTGATCTTGTAGTTCTCTTGTGATCTTGTAGTTCTCATGTGATCTTGTAGTTCTCACGTGATCTTGTAGTTCTCTTGTGATCTTGTAGTTCTCCTGTGATCTTGTAGTTCTCCTGTGATCTTGTAGTTCTCTGTGATCTTGTAGTTCTCCTTATTGTAGTTCTCTTGTGATCTTGTAGTTCTCCTTATTGTAGTTCTCTTATGATCTTGTAGTTCTCCTGTGATCTTGTAGTTCTCTTGTGATCTTGTAGTTCTCCTGTGATCTTGTAGTTCTCTGTCATCTTGTAGTTCTCATGTGATCTTGTAGTTCTCATGTGATCTTGTAGTTCTCATGTGATCTTGTAGTTCTCTTGTGATCTTCTTGTGATCTTGTAGTTCTCTTGTGATCTTGTAGTTCTCATGTGATCTTGTAGTTCTCTTGTGATCTTCTTGTGATCTTGTAGTTCTCTTGTGATCTTGTAGTTCTCATGTGATCTTCTAGTTCTCTTTTGATCTTGTAGTTCTCATGTGATCTTGTAGTTCTCCTGTGATCTTGTAGTTCTCTTGTGATCTTGTAGTTCTCCTTATTGTAGTTCTCTTGTGATCTTGTAGTTCTCTTGTGATCTTGTAGTTCTCTGTGATCTTGTAGTTCTCCTTATTGTAGTTCTCTTGTGATCTTGTAGTTCTCCTTATTGTAGTTCTCTTGTGATCTTGTAGTTCTCCTGTGATCTTGTAGTTCTCCTGTTATCTTGTAGTTCTCCTGTGATCTTGTAGTTCTCTGTGATCTTGTAGTTCTCCTTATTGTAGTTCTCTTGTGATCTTGTAGTTCTCCTTATTGTAGTTCTCTTGTGATCTTGTAGTTCTCTTGTGATCTTGTAGTTCTCCTGTGATCTTGTAGTTCTCATGTGATCTTGTAGTTCTCATGTGATCTTGTAGTTCTCTTGTGATCTTCTTGTGATCTTGTAGTTCTCTTGTGATCTTGTAGTTCTCATGTGATCTTGTAGTTCTCTTGTGATCTTCTTGTGATCTTGTAGTTCTCTTGTGATCTTGTAGTTCTCATGTGATCTTCGAGTTCTCATGTGATCTTGTAGTTCTCCTGTGATCTTGTAGTTCTCTTGTGATCTTGTAGTTCTCCTTATTGTAGTTCTCTTGTGATCTTGTAGTTCTCCTTATTGTAGTTCTCTGTGATCTTGTAGTTCTCCTTATTGTAGTTCTCTTGTGATCTTGTAGTTCTCCTTATTGTAGTTCTCTTGTGATCTTGTAGTTCTCCTGTGATCTTGTCTTTCTCCTGTTATCTTGTAGTTCTCCTGTGATCTTGTAGTTCTCCTGTTATCTTGTAGTTCTCCTGTGATCTTGTAGTTCTCTTGTGATCTTGTAGTTCTCTTGTGATCTTGTAGTTCTCCTGTGATCTTGTAGTTCTCATGTGATCTTGTAGTTCTCCTTATTGTAGTTCTCTTGTGATCTTGTAGTTCTCTTGTGATCTTGTAGTTCTCTGTGATCTTGTAGTTCTCCTTATTGTAGTTCTCTTGTGATCTTGTAGTTCTCCTTATTGTAGTTCTCTTGTGATCTTGTAGTTCTCCTGTTATCTTGTAGTTCTCCTTTGATCTTGTAGTTCTCCTGTGATCTTGTAGTTCTCCTGTTATCTTGTAGTTCTCCTGTGATATTGTAGTTCTCCTGTGATCTTGTAGTTCTCTGTGATCTTGTAGTTCTCAAGTGATCTTGTAGTTCTCATGTGATCTTGTAGTTCTCATGTGATCTTGTAATTCTCTTGTGATCTTCTTGTGATCTTGTAGTTCTCTTGTGATCTTGTAGTTCTCATGTGATCTTGTAGTTCTCCTGTGTTCTTGTAGTTCTCATGTGATCTTGTAGTTCTCATTATTGTAGTTCTCTTGTGATCTTGTAGTTCTCTTGTGATCTTGTAGTTCTCTGTGATCTTGTAGTTCTCCTTATTGTAGTTCTCTTGTGATCTTGTAGTTCTCCTTATTGTAGTTCTCTTGTGATCTTGTAGTTCTCCTGTGATCTTGTAGTTCTCCTGTTATCTTGTAGTTCTCCTGTGATCTTGTAGTTCTCCTGTTATCTTGTAGTTCTCCTGTGATCTTGTAGTTCTCATGTGATCTTGTAGTTCTCTTGTGATCTTGTACTTCTCCTGTGATCTTGTAGTTCTCATGTGATCTTGTAGTTCTCCTTATTGTAGTTCTCTTTTGATCTTGTAGTTCTCTTGTGATCTTGTAGTTCTCTGTGATCTTGTAGTTCTCCTTATTGTAGTTCTCTTGTGATCTTGTAGTTCTCCTTATTGTAGTTCTCTTGTGATCTTGTAGTTCTCCTGTTATCTTGTAGTTCTCCTTTGATCTTGAAGTTCTCTTGTGATCTTGTAGTTCTCCTGTGATCTTGTAGTTCTCTGTGATCTTGTAGTTCTCATGTGATCTTGTAGTTCTCATGTGATCTTGTAGTTCTCTTGTGATCTTGTAGTTCTCCTGTGATCTTGTAGTTCTCCTGTGATCTTGTAGTTCTCTGTGATCTTGTAGTTCTCCTTATTGTAGTTCTCTTGTGATCTTGTAGTTCTCCTTATTGTAGTTCTCTTGTGATCTTGTAGTTCTCCTGTGATCTTGTAGTTCTCTTGTGATCTTGTAGTTCTCCTGTGATCTTGTAGTTCTCATGTGATCTTGTAGTTCTCATGTGATCTTGTAGTTCTCTTGTGATCTTCTTGTGATCTTGTAGTTCTCTTGTGATCTTGTAGTTCTCATGTGATCTTGTAGTTCTCTTGTGATCTTCTTGTGATCTTCTTGTGATCTTGTGATCTTGTAGTTCTCATGTGATCTTCTAGTTCTCATGTGATCTTGTAGTTCTCCTGTGATCTTGTAGTTCTCTTGTGATCTTGTAGTTCTCCTTATTGTAGTTCTCTTGTGATCTTGTAGTTCTCTTGTGATCTTGTAGTTCTCTGTGATCTTGTAGTTCTCCTTATTGTAGTTCTCTTGTGATCTTGTAGTTCTCCTTCTTGTAGTTCTCTTGTGATCTTGTAGTTCTCCTGTGATCTTGTCTTTCTCCTGTTATCTTGTAGTTCTCCTGTGATCTTGTAGTTCTCCTGTTATCTTGTAGTTCTCCTGTGATCTTGTAGTTCTCATGTGATCTTGTAGTTCTCTTGTGATCTTGTAGTTCTCCTGTGATCTTGTAGTTCTCATGTGATCTTGTAGTTCTCCTTATTGTAGTTCTCTTGTGATCTTGTAGTTCTCTTGTGATCTTGTAGTTCTCTGTGATCTTGTAGTTCTCCTTATTGTAGTTCTCTTGTGATCTTGTAGTTCTCCTTATTGTAGTTGTCTTGTGATCTTGTAGTTCTCCTGTTATCTTGTAGTTCTCCTTTGATCTTGTAGTTCTCCTTTGATCTTGTAGTTCTCTTGTGATCTTGTAGTTCTCCTGTGATCTTGTAGTTCTCTGTGATCTTGTAGTTCTCATGTGATCTTGTAGTTCTCATGTGATCTTGTAGTTCTCTTGTGATCTTGTAGTTCTCTTGTGATCTTCTTGTGATCTTGTAGTTCTCTTGTGATCTTGTAGTTCTCATGTGATCTTGTAGTTCTCTTGTGATCTTGTGATCTTGTAGTTCTCTTGTGATCTTGTAGTTCTCTTGTGATCTTGTAGTTCTCATCTGATCTTGTAGTTCTCATGTGATCTTGTAGTTCTCTTGTGATCTTGTAGTTCTCCTGTGATCTTGTAGTTCTCCTGTGATCTTGTAGTTCTCTGTGATCTTGTAGTTCTCCTTATTGTAGTTCTCTTGTGATCTTGTAGTTCTCCTTATTGTAGGTCTCTTGTGATCTTGTAGTTCTCCTGTGATCTTGTAGTTCTCTTGTGATCTTGTAGTTCTCCTGTGATCTTGTAGTTCTCTGTGATCTTGTAGTTCTCATGTGATCTTGTAGTTCTCATGTGATCTTGTAGTTCTCATGTGATCTTGTAGTTCTCTTGTGATCTTCTTGTGATCTTGTAGTTCTCTTGTGATCTTGTAGTTCTCATGTGATCTTGTAGTTCTCTTGTGATCTTCTTGTGATCTTGTAGTTCTCTTGTGATCTTGTAGTTCTCATGTGATCTTCTAGTTCTCTTGTGATCTTGTAGTTCTCATGTGATCTTGTAGTTCTCCTCTGATCTTGTAGTTCTCTTGTGATCTTGTAGTTCTCCTTATTGTAGTTCTCTTGTGATCTTGTAGTTCTCTTGTGATCTTGTAGTTCTCTGTGATCTTGTAGTTCTCCTTATTGTAGTTCTCTTGTGATCTTGTAGTTCTCCTTATTGTAGTTCTCTTGTGATCTTGTAGTTCTCCTGTGATCTTGTAGTTCTCCTGTTATCTTGTAGTTCTCCTGTGATCTTGTAGTTCTCCTGTTATCTTGTAGTTCTCCTGTGATCTTGTAGTTCTCCTGTGATCTTGTAGTTCTTATGTGATCTTGCAGTTCTCCTTATTGTAGTTCTCTTGTGATCTTGTAGTGCTCTTGTGATCTTGTAGTTCTCTGTGATCTTGTAGTTCTCCTTATGGTATTTCTCTTGTGATCTTGTAATTCTCTTTATTGTAGTTCTCTTGTGATCTTGTAGTTCTCTTGTGATCTTGTAGTTCTCCTGTGATCTTGTAGTTCTCCTGTTATCTTGTAGTTCTCCTGTGATCTTGTTGTTCTCCTGTTATCTTGTAGTTCTCCTGTGATCTTGTAGTTCTCATGTGATCTTGTAGTTCTCTTGTGATCTTGTAGTTCTCCTGTGATCTTACAGTTCTCCTTATTGTAGTTCTCTTGTGATCTTGTAGTTCTCCTGTTATCTTGTAGTTCTCCTGTGATCTTGTAGTTCTCATGTGATCTTGTAGTTCTCTTGTGATCTTATAGTTCTCTTGTGATCTTGTAGTTCTCCTGTTATCTTGTAGTTCTCCTGTGATCTTGTAGTTCTCATGTGATCTTGTAGTTCTCTTGTGATCTTGTAGTTCTCCTGTGATCTTGTAGTTCTCATGTGATCTTGTAGTTCTCCTTATTGTAGTTCTCTTGTGATCTTGTAGTTCTCTTGTGATCTTGTAGTTCTCTGTGATCTTGTAGTTCTCCTTATTGTAGTTCTCTTGTGATCTTGTAGTTCTCCTTATTGTAGTTCTCTTGTGATCTTGTAGTTCTCCTTTGATCTTCTAGTTCTCCTGTGATCTTGTAGTTCTCCTGTGATCTTGTAGTTCTTATGTGATCTTGCAGTTCTCCTTATTGTAGTTCTCCTGTGATCTTGTAGTTCTCTTGTGATCTTGTAGTTCTCCTGTGATCTTGTAGTTCTCTGTGATCTTGTAGTTCTCATGTGATCTTGTAGTTCTCATGTGATCTTGTAGTTCTCATGTGATCTTGTAGTTCTCTTGTGATCTTCTTGTGATCTTGTAGTTCTCTTGTGATCTTGTAGTTCTCATGTGATCTTGTAGTTCTCTTGTGATCTTCTTGTGATCTTGTAGTTCTCTTGTGATCTTGTAGTTCTCATGTGATCTTCTAGTTCTCTTGTGATCTTGTAGTTCTCATGTGATCTTGTAGATCTCCTCTGATCTTGTAGTTCTCTTGTGATCTTGTAGTTCTCCTTATTGTAGTTCTCTTGTGATCTTGTAGTTCTCTTGTGATCTTGTAGTTCTCTTTGATCTTGTAGTTCTCCTTATTGTAGTTCTCTTGTGATCTTGTAGTTCTCCTTATTGTAGTTCTCTTGTGATCTTGTAGTTCTCCTTATTGTAGTTCTCTTGTGATCTTGTAGTTCTCCTGTGATCTTCTAGTTCTCATGTGATCTTGTAGTTCTCCTGTGTTCTTGTAGTTCTCATGTGATCTTGTAGTTCTCATTATTGTAGTTCTCTTGTGATCTTGTAGTTCTCTTGTGATCTTGTAGTTCTCTGTGATCTTGTAGTTCTCCTTATTGTAGTTCTCTTGTGATCTTGTAGTTCTCCTTATTGTAGTTCTCTTGTGATCTTGTAGTTCTCCTGTGATCTTGTAGTTCTCCTGTTATCTTGTAGTTCTCCTGTGATCTTGTAGTTCTCCTGTTATCTTGTAGTTCTCCTGTGATCTTGTAGTTCTCATGTGATCTTGTAGTTCTCTTGTGATCTTGTACTTCTCCTGTGATCTTGTAGTTCTCATGTGATCTTGTAGTTCTCCTTATTGTAGTTCTCTTTTGATCTTGTAGTTCTCTTGTGATCTTGTAGTTCTCTGTGATCTTGTAGTTCTCCTTATTGTAGTTCTCTTGTGATCTTGTAGTTCTCCTTATTGTAGTTCTCTTGTGATCTTGTAGTTCTCCTGTTATCTTGTAGTTCTCCTTTGATCTTGAAGTTCTCTTGTGATCTTGTAGTTCTCCTGTGATCTTGTAGTTCTCTGTGATCTTGTAGTTCTCATGTGATCTTGTAGTTCTCATGTGATCTTGTAGTTCTCTTGTGATCTTGTAGTTCTCCTGTGATCTTGTAGTTCTCCTGTGATCTTGTAGTTCTCTGTGATCTTGTAGTTCTCCTTATTGTAGTTCTCTTGTGATCTTGTAGTTCTCCTTATTGTAGTTCTCTTGTGATCTTGTAGTTCTCCTGTGATCTTGTAGTTCTCTTGTGATCTTGTAGTTCTCCTGTGATCTTGTAGTTCTCATGTGATCTTGTAGTTCTCATGTGATCTTGTAGTTCTCTTGTGATCTTCTTGTGATCTTGTAGTTCTCTTGTGATCTTGTAGTTCTCATGTGATCTTGTAGTTCTCTTGTGATCTTCTTGTGATCTTCTTGTGATCTTGTGATCTTGTAGTTCTCATGTGATCTTCTAGTTCTCATGTGATCTTGTAGTTCTCCTGTGATCTTGTAGTTCTCTTGTGATCTTGTAGTTCTCCTTATTGTAGTTCTCTTGTGATCTTGTAGTTCTCTTGTGATCTTGTAGTTCTCTGTGATCTTGTAGTTCTCCTTATTGTAGTTCTCTTGTGATCTTGTAGTTCTCCTTCTTGTAGTTCTCTTGTGATCTTGTAGTTCTCCTGTGATCTTGTCTTTCTCCTGTTATCTTGTAGTTCTCCTGTGATCTTGTAGTTCTCCTGTTATCTTGTAGTTCTCCTGTGATCTTGTAGTTCTCATGTGATCTTGTAGTTCTCTTGTGATCTTGTAGTTCTCCTGTGATCTTGTAGTTCTCATGTGATCTTGTAGTTCTCCTTATTGTAGTTCTCTTGTGATCTTGTAGTTCTCTTGTGATCTTGTAGTTCTCTGTGATCTTGTAGTTCTCCTTATTGTAGTTCTCTTGTGATCTTGTAGTTCTCCTTATTGTAGTTGTCTTGTGATCTTGTAGTTCTCCTGTTATCTTGTAGTTCTCCTTTGATCTTGTAGTTCTCCTTTGATCTTGTAGTTCTCTTGTGATCTTGTAGTTCTCCTGTGATCTTGTAGTTCTCTGTGATCTTGTAGTTCTCATGTGATCTTGTAGTTCTCATGTGATCTTGTAGTTCTCTTGTGATCTTGTAGTTCTCTTGTGATCTTCTTGTGATCTTGTAGTTCTCTTGTGATCTTGTAGTTCTCATGTGATCTTGTAGTTCTCTTGTGATCTTGTGATCTTGTAGTTCTCTTGTGATCTTGTAGTTCTCTTGTGATCTTGTAGTTCTCATCTGATCTTGTAGTTCTCATGTGATCTTGTAGTTCTCTTGTGATCTTGTAGTTCTCCTGTGATCTTGTAGTTCTCCTGTGATCTTGTAGTTCTCTGTGATCTTGTAGTTCTCCTTATTGTAGTTCTCTTGTGATCTTGTAGTTCTCCTTATTGTAGGTCTCTTGTGATCTTGTAGTTCTCCTGTGATCTTGTAGTTCTCTTGTGATCTTGTAGTTCTCCTGTGATCTTGTAGTTCTCTGTGATCTTGTAGTTCTCATGTGATCTTGTAGTTCTCATGTGATCTTGTAGTTCTCATGTGATCTTGTAGTTCTCTTGTGATCTTCTTGTGATCTTGTAGTTCTCTTGTGATCTTGTAGTTCTCATGTGATCTTGTAGTTCTCTTGTGATCTTCTTGTGATCTTGTAGTTCTCTTGTGATCTTGTAGTTCTCATGTGATCTTCTAGTTCTCTTGTGATCTTGTAGTTCTCATGTGATCTTGTAGTTCTCCTCTGATCTTGTAGTTCTCTTGTGATCTTGTAGTTCTCCTTATTGTAGTTCTCTTGTGATCTTGTAGTTCTCTTGTGATCTTGTAGTTCTCTGTGATCTTGTAGTTCTCCTTATTGTAGTTCTCTTGTGATCTTGTAGTTCTCCTTATTGTAGTTCTCTTGTGATCTTGTAGTTCTCCTGTGATCTTGTAGTTCTCCTGTTATCTTGTAGTTCTCCTGTGATCTTGTAGTTCTCCTGTTATCTTGTAGTTCTCCTGTGATCTTGTAGTTCTCCTGTGATCTTGTAGTTCTTATGTGATCTTGCAGTTCTCCTTATTGTAGTTCTCTTGTGATCTTGTAGTGCTCTTGTGATCTTGTAGTTCTCTGTGATCTTGTAGTTCTCCTTATGGTATTTCTCTTGTGATCTTGTAATTCTCTTTATTGTAGTTCTCTTGTGATCTTGTAGTTCTCTTGTGATCTTGTAGTTCTCCTGTGATCTTGTAGTTCTCCTGTTATCTTGTAGTTCTCCTGTGATCTTGTTGTTCTCCTGTTATCTTGTAGTTCTCCTGTGATCTTGTAGTTCTCATGTGATCTTGTAGTTCTCTTGTGATCTTGTAGTTCTCCTGTGATCTTACAGTTCTCCTTATTGTAGTTCTCTTGTGATCTTGTAGTTCTCCTGTTATCTTGTAGTTCTCCTGTGATCTTGTAGTTCTCATGTGATCTTGTAGTTCTCTTGTGATCTTATAGTTCTCTTGTGATCTTGTAGTTCTCCTGTTATCTTGTAGTTCTCCTGTGATCTTGTAGTTCTCATGTGATCTTGTAGTTCTCTTGTGATCTTGTAGTTCTCCTGTGATCTTGTAGTTCTCATGTGATCTTGTAGTTCTCCTTATTGTAGTTCTCTTGTGATCTTGTAGTTCTCTTGTGATCTTGTAGTTCTCTGTGATCTTGTAGTTCTCCTTATTGTAGTTCTCTTGTGATCTTGTAGTTCTCCTTATTGTAGTTCTCTTGTGATCTTGTAGTTCTCCTGTGATCTTCTAGTTCTCCTGTGATCTTGTAGTTCTCCTGTGATCTTGTAGTTCTTATGTGATCTTGCAGTTCTCCTTATTGTAGTTCTCCTGTGATCTTGTAGTTCTCTTGTGATCTTGTAGTTCTCCTGTGATCTTGTAGTTCTCTGTGATCTTGTATTTCTCATGTGATCTTGTAGTTCTCATGTGATCTTGTAGTTCTCATGTGATCTTGTAGTTCTCTTGTGATCTTCTTGTGATCTTGTAGTTCTCTTGTGATCTTGTAGTTCTCATGTGATCTTGTAGTTCTCTTGTGATCTTCTTGTGATCTTGTAGTTCTCTTGTGATCTTGTAGTTCTCATGTGATCTTCTAGTTCTCTTGTGATCTTGTAGTTCTCATGTGATCTTGTAGATCTCCTCTGATCTTGTAGTTCTCTTGTGATCTTGTAGTTCTCCTTATTGTAGTTCTCTTGTGATCTTGTAGTTCTCTTGTGATCTTGTAGTTCTCTTTGATCTTGTAGTTCTCCTTATTGTAGTTCTCTTGTGATCTTGTAGTTCTCCTTATTGTAGTTCTCTTGTGATCTTGTAGTTCTCCTTATTGTAGTTCTCTTGTGATCTTGTAGTTCTCCTGTGATCTTCTAGTTCTCCTGTTATCTTGTAGTTCTCCTGTGATATTGTAGTTCTCCTGTGATCTTGTAGTTCTCTGTGATCTTGTAGTTCTCATGTGATCTTGTAGTTCTCATGTGATCTTGTAGTTCTCTTGTGATCTTCTTGTGATCTTGTAGTTCTCTTGTGATCTTGTAGTTCTCATGTGATCTTGTAGTTCTCCTGTGTTCTTGTAGTTCTCATGTGATCTTGTAGTTCTCATTATTGTAGTTCTCTTGTGATCTTGTAGTTCTCTGTGATCTTGTAGTTCTCCTTATTGTAGTTCTCTTGTGATCTTGTAGTTCTCCTTGTTGTAGTTCTCTTGTGATCTTGTAGTTCTCCTGTGATCTTGTAGTTCTCCTGTTATCTTGTAGTTCTCCTGTGATCTTGTAGTTCTCCTGTTATCTTGTAGTTCTCCTGTGATCTTGTAGTTCTCATGTGATCTTGTAGTTCTCTTGTGATCTTGTAGTTCTCCTGTGATCTTGTAGTTCTTATGTGATCTTGTAGTTCTCCTTATTGTAGTTCTCTTGTGATCTTGTAGTTCTCTTGTGATCTTGTAGTTCTCTGTGATCTTGTAGTTCTCCTTATTGTAGTTCTCTTGTGATCTTGTAGTTCTCCTTATTGTAGTTCTCTTGTGATCTTGTAGTTCTCCTGTTATCTTGTAGTTCTCCTTTGATCTTGTAGTTCTCTTGTGATCTTGTAGTTCTCCTGTGATCTTTTAGTTCTCTGTGATCTTTTAGTTCTCCTGTGATCTTCTAGTTCTCCTGTGATCTTGTAGTTCTCCTTTGATCTTGTAGTTTTCCTGTGATCTTGTAGTTCTCCTGTGATCTTGTAGTTCTCTGTGATCTTGTAGTTCTCATGTGATCTTGTAGTTCTCATGTGATCTTGTAGTTCTCATGTGATCTTGTAGTTCTCTTGTGATCTTCTTGTGATCTTGTAGTTCTCTTGTGATCTTGTAGTTCTCATGTGATCTTCTAGTTCTCTTGTGATCTTCTTGTGATCTTGTAGTTCTCTTGTGATCTTGTAGTTCTCTTGTGATCTTGTAGTTCTCCTGTGATCTTGTAGTTCTCCTGTTATCTTGTAGTTCTCCTGTGATCTTGTTGTTCTCCTGTTATCTTGTAGTTCTCCTGTGATCTTGTAGTTCTCATGTGATCTTGTAGTTCTCTTGTGATCTTGTAGTTCTCCTGTGATCTTGCAGTTCTCCTTATTGTAGTTCTCTTGTGATCTTGTAGTTCTCCTGTTATCTTGTAGTTCTCCTGTGATCTTTGAGTTCTCATGTGATCTTGTAGTTCTCTTGTGATCTTATAGTTCTCTTGTGATCTTGTAGTTCTCCTGTTATCTTGTAGTTCTCCTGTGATCTTGTAGTTCTCATGTGATCTTGTAATTCTCTTGTGATCTTGTAGTTCTCCTGTGATCTTGTAGTTCTCATGTGATCTTGTAGTTCTCCTTATTGTAGTTCTCTTGTGATCTTGTAGTTCTCTTGTGATCTTGTAGTTCTCTGTGATCTTGTAGTTCTCATGTGATCTTGTAGTTCTCATGTGATCTTGTAGTTCTCTTGTGATCTTGTAGTTCTCTGTGATCTTGTAGTTCTCATGTGATCTTGTAGTTCTCATGTGATCTTGTAGTTCTCATGTGATCTTGTAGTTCTCTTGTGATCTTCTTGTGATCTTGTAGTTCTCTTGTGATCTTGTAGTTCTCATGTGATCTTGTAGTTCTCTTGTGATCTTCTTGTGATCTTGTAGTTCTCTTGTGATCTTGTAGTTCTCATGTGATCTTCTAGTTCTCTTGTGATCTTGTAGTTCTCATGGAATCTTGTAGTTCTCCTCTGATCTTGTAGTTCTCTTGTGATCTTGTAGTTCTCCTTATTGTAGTTCTCTTGTGATCTTGTAGTTCTCTTGTGATCTTGTAGTTCTCTGTGATCTTGTAGTTCTCCTTATTGTAGTTCTCTTGTGATCTTGTAGTTCTCCTTATTGTAGTTCTCTTGTGATCTTGTAGTTCTCCTTATTGTAGTTCTCTTGTGATCTTGTAGTTCTCCTGTGATCTTCTAGTTCTCCTGTTATCTTGTAGTTCTCCTGTGATATTGTAGTTCTCCTGTGATCTTGTAGTTCTCTGTGATCTTGTAGTTCTCATGTGATCTTGTAGTTCTCATGTGATCTTGTAGTTCTCTTGTGATCTTCTTGTGATCTTGTAGTTCTCTTGTGATCTTGTAGTTCTCATGTGATCTTGTAGTTCTCCTGTGTTCTTGTAGTTCTCATGTGATCTTGTAGTTCTCATTATTGTAGTTCTCTTGTGATCTTGTAGTTCTCTTGTGATCTTGTAGTTCTCTGTGATCTTGTAGTTCTCCTTATTGTAGTTCTCTTGTGATCTTGTAGTTCTCCTTGTTGTAGTTCTCTTGTGATCTTGTAGTTCTCCTGTGATCTTGTAGTTCTCCTGTTATCTTGTAGTTCTCCTGTGATCTTGTAGTTCTCCTGTTATCTTGTAGTTCTCCTGTGATCTTGTAGTTCTCATGTGATCTTGTAGTTCTCTTGTGATCTTGTAGTTCTCCTGTGATCTTGTAGTTCTTATGTGATCTTGTAGTTCTCCTTATTGTAGTTCTCTTGTGATCTTGTAGTTCTCTTGTGATCTTGTAGTTCTCTGTGATCTTGTAGTTCTCCTTATTGTAGTTCTCTTGTGATCTTGTAGTTCTCCTTATTGTAGTTCTCTTGTGATCTTGTAGTTCTCCTGTTATCTTGTAGTTCTCCTTTGATCTTGTAGTTCTCTTGTGATCTTGTAGTTCTCCTGTGATCTTTTAGTTCTCTGTGATCTTTTAGTTCTCCTGTGATCTTCTAGTTCTCCTGTGATCTTGTAGTTCTCCTTTGATCTTGTAGTTTTCCTGTGATCTTGTAGTTCTCCTGTGATCTTGTAGTTCTCTGTGATCTTGTAGTTCTCATGTGATCTTGTAGTTCTCATGTGATCTTGTAGTTCTCATGTGATCTTGTAGTTCTCTTGTGATCTTCTTGTGATCTTGTAGTTCTCATGTGATCTTGTAGTTCTCATGTGATCTTCTAGTTCTCTTGTGATCTTCTTGTGATCTTGTAGTTCTCTTGTGATCTTGTAGTTCTCTTGTGATCTTGTAGTTCTCTTTGATCTTGTAGTTCTCCTTATTGTAGTTCTCTTGTGATCTTGTAGTTCTCCTTATTGTAGTTCTCTTGTGATCTTGTAGTTCTCCTTATTGTAGTTCTCTTGTGATCTTGTAGTTCTCCTGTGATCTTCTAGTTCTCCTGTTATCTTGTAGTTCTCCTGTGATATTGTAGTTCTCTGTGATCTTGTAGTTCTCATGTGATCTTGTAGTTCTCATGTGATCTTGTAGTTCTCTTGTGATCTTCTTGTGATCTTGTAGTTCTCTTGTGATCTTGTAGTTCTCATGTGATCTTGTAGTTCTCCTGTGTTCTTGTAGTTCTCATGTGATCTTGTAGTTCTCATTATTGTAGTTCTCTTGTGATCTTGTAGTTCTCTGTGATCTTGTAGTTCTCCTTATTGTAGTTCTCTTGTGATCTTGTAGTTCTCCTTGTTGTAGTTCTCTTGTGATCTTGTAGTTCTCCTGTGATCTTGTAGTTCTCCTGTTATCTTGTAGTTCTCCTGTGATCTTGTAGTTCTCCTGTTATCTTGTAGTTCTCCTGTGATCTTGTAGTTCTCATGTGATCTTGTAGTTCTCTTGTGATCTTGTAGTTCTCCTGTGATCTTGTAGTTCTTATGTGATCTTGTAGTTCTCCTTATTGTAGTTCTCTTGTGATCTTGTAGTTCTCTTGTGATCTTGGAGTTCTCTGTGATCTTGTAGTTCTCCCTATTGTAGTTCTCTTGTGATCTTGTAGTTCTCCTTATTGTAGTTCTCTTGTGATCTTGTAGTTCTCCTGTTATCTTGTAGTTCTCCTTTGATCTTGTAGTTCTCTTGTGATCTTGTAGTTCTCCTGTGATCTTTTAGTTCTCTGTGATCTTTTAGTTCTCCTGTGATCTTCTAGTTCTCCTGTGATCTTGTAGTTCTCCTTTGATCTTGTAGTTTTCCTGTGATCTTGTAGTTCTCCTGTGATCTTGTAGTTCTCTGTGATCTTGTAGTTCTCATGTGATCTTGTAGTTCTCATGTGATCTTGTAGTTCTCATGTGATCTTGTAGTTCTCTTGTGATCTTCTTGTGATCTTGTAGTTCTCTTGTGATCTTGTAGTTCTCATGTGATCTTCTAGTTCTCTTGTGATCTTCTTGTGATCTTGTAGTTCTCTTGTGATCTTGTAGTTCTCTTGTGATCTTGTAGTTCTCCTGTGATCTTGTAGTTCTCCTGTTATCTTGTAGTTCTCCTGTGATCTTGTTGTTCTCCTGTTATCTTGTAGTTCTCCTGTGATCTTGTAGTTCTCATGTGATCTTGTAGTTCTCTTGTGATCTTGTAGTTCTCCTGTGATCTTGCAGTTCTCCTTATTGTAGTTCTCTTGTGATCTTGTAGTTCTCCTGTTATCTTGTAGTTCTCCTGTGATCTTTGAGTTCTCATGTGATCTTGTAGTTCTCTTGTGATCTTATAGTTCTCTTGTGATCTTGTAGTTCTCCTGTTATCTTGTAGTTCTCCTGTGATCTTGTAGTTCTCATGTGATCTTGTAATTCTCTTGTGATCTTGTAGTTCTCCTGTGATCTTGTAGTTCTCATGTGATCTTGTAGTTCTCCTTATTGTAGTTCTCTTGTGATCTTGTAGTTCTCTTGTGATCTTGTAGTTCTCTGTGATCTTGTAGTTCTCATGTGATCTTGTAGTTCTCATGTGATCTTGTAGTTCTCATGTGATCTTGTAGTTCTCTTGTGATCTTCTTGTGATCTTGTAGTTCTCTTGTGATCTTGTAGTTCTCATGTGATCTTGTAGTTCTCTTGTGATCTTCTTGTGATCTTGTAGTTCTCTTGTGATCTTGTAGTTCTCATGTGATCTTCTAGTTCTCTTGTGATCTTGTAGTTCTCATGTGATCTTGTAGTTCTCCTCTGATCTTGTAGTTCTCTTGTGATCTTGTAGTTCTCCTTATTGTAGTTCTCTTGTGATCTTGTAGTTCTCTTGTGATCTTGTAGTTCTCTGTGATCTTGTAGTTCTCCTTATTGTAGTTCTCTTGTGATCTTGTAGTTCTCCTTATTGTAGTTCTCTTGTGATCTTGTAGTTCTCCTTATTGTAGTTCTCTTGTGATCTTGTAGTTCTCCTGTGATCTTCTAGTTCTCCTGTTATCTTGTAGTTCTCCTGTGATATTGTAGTTCTCCTGTGATC
Organism: Labrus mixtus; assembly: GCF_963584025.1. NCBI lineage: Eukaryota > Metazoa > Chordata > Actinopteri > Labriformes > Labridae > Labrus > Labrus mixtus. The sequence continues at coordinate 98,085 of NW_026870234.1, forward strand.
TTGTAGTTCTCTGTGATCTTGTAGTTCTCATGTGATCTTGTAGTTCTCATGTGATCTTGTAGTTCTCTTGTGATCTTCTTGTGATCTTGTAGTTCTCTTGTGATCTTGTAATTCTCTTGTGATCTTGTAGTTCTCCTGTGTTCTTGTAGTTCTCATGTGATCTTGTAGTTCTCATTATTGTAGTTCTCTTGTGATCTTGTAGTTCTCTTGTGATCTTGTAGTTCTCTGTGATCTTGTAGTTCTCCTTATTGTAGTTCTCTTGTGATCTTGTAGTTCTCCTTGTTGTAGTTCTCTTGTGATCTTGTAGTTCTCCTGTGATCTTGTAGTTCTCCTGTTATCTTGTAGTTCTCCTGTGATCTTGTAGTTCTCCTGTTATCTTGTAGTTCTCCTGTGATCTTGTAGTTCTCATGTGATCTTGTAGTTCTCTTGTGATCTTGTAGTTCTCCTGTGATCTTGTAGTTCTTATGTGATCTTGTAGTTCTCCTTATTGTAGTTCTCTTGTGATCTTGTAGTTCTCTTGTGATCTTGTAGTTCTCTGTGATCTTGTAGTTCTCCTTATTGTAGTTCTCTTGTGATCTTGTAGTTCTCCTTATTGTAGTTCTCTTGTGATCTTGTAGTTCTCCTGTTATCTTGTAGTTCTCCTTTGATCTTGTAGTTCTCTTGTGATCTTGTAGTTCTCCTGTGATCTTTTAGTTCTCTGTGATCTTTTAGTTCTCCTGTGATCTTCTAGTTCTCCTGTGATCTTGTAGTTCTTCTTTGATCTTGTAGTTTTCCTGTCATCTTGTAGTTCTCCTGTGATCTTGTAGTTCTCTGTGATCTTGTAGTTCTCATGTGATCTTGTAGTTCTCATGTGATCTTGTAGTTCTCATGTGATCTTGTAGTTCTCTTGTGATCTTCTTGTGATCTTGTAGTTCTCTTGTGATCTTGTAGTTCTCATGTGATCTTCTAGTTCTCTTGTGATCTTCTTGTGATCTTGTAGTTCTCTTGTGATCTTGTAGTTCTCTTGTGATCTTGTAGTTCTCCTGTGATCTTGTAGTTCTCCTGTTATCTTGTAGTTCTCCTGTGATCTTGTTGTTCTCCTGTTATCTTGTAGTTCTCCTGTGATCTTGTAGTTCTCATGTGATCTTGTAGTTCTCTTGTGATCTTGTAGTTCTCCTGTGATCTTGCAGTTCTCCTTATTGTAGTTCTCTTGTGATCTTGTAGTTCTCCTGTTATCTTGTAGTTCTCCTGTGATCTTTGAGTTCTCATGTGATCTTGTAGTTCTCTTGTGATCTTATAGTTCTCTTGTGATCTTGTAGTTCTCCTGTTATCTTGTAGTTCTCCTGTGATCTTGTAGTTCTCATGTGATCTTGTAATTCTCTTGTGATCTTGTAGTTCTCCTGTGATCTTGTAGTTCTCATGTGATCTTGTAGTTCTCCTTATTGTAGTTCTCTTGTGATCTTGTAGTTCTCTTGTGATCTTGTAGTTCTCTGTGATCTTGTAGTTCTCCTTATTGTAGTTCTCTTGTGATCTTGTAGTTCTCCTTATTGTAGTTCTCTTGTGATCTTATAGTTCTCATGTGATCTTGTAGTTCTCTTGTGATCTTGTAGTTCTCCTGTGATCTTGTAGTTCTCCTGTGATCTTGTAGTTCTCATGTGATCTTGTAGTTCTCTTGTGATCTTGTAGTTCTCCTGTGATCTTACAGTTCTCCTTATTGTAGTTCTCTTGTGATCTTGTAGTTCTCCTGTTATCTTGTAGTTCTCCTGTGATCTTGTAGTTCTCATGTGATCTTGTAGTTCTCTTGTGATCTTATAGTTCTCTTGTGATCTTGTAGTTCTCCTGTTATCTTGTAGTTCTCCTGTGATCTTGTAGTTCTCATGTGATCTTGTAGTTCTCTTGTGATCTTGTAGTTCTCCTGTGATCTTGTAGTTCTCATGTGATCTTGTAGTTCTCCTTATTGTAGTTCTCTTGTGATCTTGTAGTTCTCTTGTGATCTTGTAGTTCTCTGTGATCTTGTAGTTCTCCTTATTGTAGTTCTCTTGTGATCTTGTAGTTCTCCTTATTGTAGTTCTCTTGTGATCTTGTAGTTCTCCTTATTGTAGTTCTCCTTTGATCTTGTAGTTCTCCTGTGATCTTGTAGTTCTCCTGTTATCTTGTAGTTCTCCTGTGATCTTGTTGTTCTCCTGTTATCTTGTAGTTCTCTTGTGATCTTGTAGTTCTCTTGTGATCTTGTAGTTCTCTGTGATCTTGTAGTTCTCCTTATTGTAGTTCTCCTGTGATCTTGTAGTTCTCTGTGATCTTGTAGTTCTCATGTGATCTTGTAGTTCTCCTTATTGTAGTTCTCCTGTGATCTTCTAGTTCTCCTGTTATCTTGTAGTTCTCCTGTGATATTGTAGTTCTCCTGTGATCTTGTAGTTCTCTGTGATCTTGTAGTTCTCATGTGATCTTGTAGTTCTCATGTGATCTTGTAGTTCTCTTGTGATCTTCTTGTGATCTTGTAGTTCTCTTGTGATCTTGTAGTTCTCATGTGATCTTGTAGTTCTCCTGTGTTCTTGTAGTTCTCATGTGATCTTGTAGTTCTCATTATTGTAGTTCTCTTGTGATCTTGTAGTTCTCTTGTGATCTTGTAGTTCTCTGTGATCTTGTAGTTCTCCTTATTGTAGTTCTCTTGTGATCTTGTAGTTCTCCTTGTTGTAGTTCTCTTGTGATCTTGTAGTTCTCCTGTGATCTTGTAGTTCTCCTGTTATCTTGTAGTTCTCCTGTGATCTTGTAGTTCTCCTGTTATCTTGTAGTTCTCCTGTGATCTTGTAGTTCTCATGTGATCTTGTAGTTCTCTTGTGATCTTGTAGTTCTCCTGTGATCTTGTAGTTCTTATGTGATCTTGTAGTTCTCCTTATTGTAGTTTTCTTGTGATCTTGTAGTTCTCTGTGATCTTGTAGTTCTCCTTATTGTAGTTCTCTTGTGATCTTGTAGTTCTCCTTATTGTAGTTCTCTTGTGATCTTGTAGTTCTCCTGTTATCTTGTAGTTCTCCTTTGATCTTGTAGTTCTCTTGTGATCTTGTAGTTCTCCTGTGATCTTTTAGTTCTCTGTGATCTTTTAGTTCTCCTGTGATCTTCTAGTTCTCCTGTGATCTTGTAGTTCTCCTTTGATCTTGTAGTTTTCTTGTGATCTTGTAGTTCTCCTGTGATCTTGTAGTTCTCTGTGATCTTGTAGTTCTCATGTGATCTTGTAGTTCTCATGTGATCTTGTAGTTCTCATGTGATCTTGTAGTTCTCTTGTGATCTTCTTGTGATCTTGTAGTTCTCTTGTGATCTTGTAGTTCTCATGTGATCTTGTAGTTCTCCTGTGATCTTGTAGTTCTCCTGTTATCTTGTAGTTCTCCTGTGATCTTGTTGTTCTCCTGTTATCTTGTAGTTCTCCTGTGATCTTGTAGTTCTCATGTGATCTTGTAGTTCTCTTGTGATCTTGTAGTTCTCCTGTGATCTTGCAGTTCTCCTTATTGTAGTTCTCTTGTGATCTTGTAGTTCTCCTGTTATCTTGTAGTTCTCTTGTGATCTTTGAGTTCTCATGTGATCTTGTAGTTCTCTTGTGATCTTATAGTTCTCTTGTGATCTTGTAGTTCTCCTGTTATCTTGTAGTTCTCCTGTGATCTTGTAGTTCTCATGTGATCTTGTAATTCTCTTGTGATCTTGTAGTTCTCCTGTGATCTTGTAGTTCTCATGTGATCTTGTAGTTCTCCTTATTGTAGTTCTCTTGTGATCTTGTAGTTCTCTTGTGATCTTGTAGTTCTCTGTGATCTTGTAGTTCTACTTATTGTAGTTCTCTTGTGATCTTGTAGTTCTCCTTATTGTAGTTCTCTTGTGATCTTGTAGTTCTCATGTGATCTTGTAGTTCTCTTGTGATCTTGTAGTTCTCCTGTGATCTTGTAGTTCTCCTGTGATCTTGTAGTTCTCTGTGATCTTGTAGTTCTCCTTATTGTAGTTCTCTTGTGATCTTGTAGTTCTCCTTATTGTAGTTCTCTTGTGATCTTGTAGTTCTCCTGTGATCTTGTAGTTCTCTTGTGATCTTGTAGTTCTCCTGTGATCTTGTAGTTCTCTGTGATCTTGTAGTTCTCATGTGATCTTGTAGTTCTCATGTGATCTTGTAGTTCTCATGTGATCTTGTAGTTCTCTTGTGATCTTCTTGTGATCTTGTAGTTCTCTTGTGATCTTGTAGTTCTCTTGTGATCTTGTAGTTCTCATGTGATCTTCTAGTTCTCTTGTGATCTTGTAGTTCTCATGTGATCTTGTAGTTCTCCTGTGATCTTGTAGTTCTCTTGTGATCTTGTAGTTCTCCTTATTGTAGTTATCTTGTGATCTTGTAGTTCTCTTGTGATCTTGTAGTTCTCTGTGATCTTGTAGTTCTCCTTATTGTAGTTCTCTTGTGATCTTGTACTTCTCCTTATTGTAGTTCTCTTGTGATCTTGTAGTTCTCCTGTGATCTTGTAGTTCTCCTGTTATCTTGTAGTTCTCCTGTGATCTTGTAGTTCTCCTGTGATCTTGTAGTTCTCCTGTGATCTTGTAGTTCTTATGTGATCTTGCAGTTCTCCTTATTGTAGTTCTCTTGTGATCTTGTAGTGCTCTTGTGATCTTGTAGTTCTCTGTGATCTTGTAGTTCTCCTTATGGTATTTCTCTTGTGATCTTGTAGTTCTCCTTATTGTAGTTCTCTTGTGATCTTGTAGTTCTCCTGTTATCTTGTAGTTCTCCTTTGATCTTGTAGTTTTCTTGTGATCTTGTAGTTCTCCTGTGATCTTGTAGTTCTCTGTGATCTTGTACTTCTCATGTGATCTTGTAGTTCTCATGTGATCTTGTAGTTCTCATGTGATCTTGTAGTTCTCTTGTGATCTTCTTGTGATCTTGTAGTTCTCTTGTGATCTTGTAGTTCTCATGTGATCTTGTAGTTCTCTTGTGATCTTCTTGTGATCTTGTAGTTCTCTTGTGATCTTGTAGTTCTCTTGTGATCTTGTAGTTCTCCTGTGATCTTGTAGTTCTCCTGTTATCTTGTAGTTCTCCTGTGATCTTGTTGTTCTCCTGTTATCTTGTAGTTCTCCTGTGATCTTGTAGTTCTCATGTGATCTTGTAGTTCTCTTGTGATCTTGTAGTTCTCCTGTGATCTTGCAGTTCTCCTTATTGTAGTTCTCTTGTGATCTTATAGTTCTCTTGTGATCTTGTAGTTCTCCTGTTATCTTGTAGTTCTCCTGTGATCTTGTAGTTCTCATGTGATCTTGTAGTTCTCTTGTGATCTTGTAGTTCTCCTGTGATCTTGTAGTTCTCATGTGATCTTGTAGTTCTCCTTATTGTAGTTCTCTTGTGATCTTGTAGTTCTCTTGTGATCTTGTAGTTCTCTGTGATCTTGTAGTTCTCCTTATTGTAGTTCTCTTGTGATCTTGTAGTTCTCCTTATTGTAGTTCTCTTGTGATCTTGTAGTTCTCCTGTGTTCTTCTAGTTCTCCTGTTATCTTGTAGTTCTTCTGTGATATTGTAGTTCTCCTGTGATCTTGTAGTTCTCCTGTGATCTTGTAGTTCTCTGTGATCTTGTAGTTCTCTTGTGATCTTGTAGTTCTCCTGTGATCTTGTAGTTCTCCTGTGATCTTGTAGTTCTCTGTGATCTTGTAGTTCTCCTTATTGTAGTTCTCTTGTGATCTTGTAGTTCTCCTTATTGTAGTTCTCTTGTGATCTTGTAGTTCTCCTGTGATCTTGTAGTTCTCTTGTGATCTTGTAGTTCTCCTGTGATCTTGTAGTTCTCTGTGATCTTGTAGTTCTCATGTGATCTTGTAGTTCTCATGTGATCTTGTAGTTCTCATGTGATCTTGTAGTTCTCTTGTGATCTTCTTGTGATCTTGTAGTTCTCTTGTGATCTTGTAGTTCTCTTGTGATCTTGTAGTTCTCATGTGATCTTCTAGTTCTCTTGTGATCTTGTAGTTCTCATGTGATCTTGTAGTTCTCCTGTGATCTTGTAGTTCTCTTGTGATCTTGTAGTTCTCCTTATTGTAGTTATCTTGTGATCTTGTAGTTCTCTTGTGATCTTGTAGTTCTCTGTGATCTTGTAGTTCTCCTTATTGTAGTTCTCTTGTGATCTTGTAGTTCTCCTTATTGTAGTTCTCTTGTGATCTTGTAGTTCTCCTGTGATCTTGTAGTTCTCCTGTTATCTTGTAGTTCTCCTGTGATCTTGTAGTTCTCCTGTGATCTTGTAGTTCTCCTGTGATCTTGTAGTTCTTATGTGATCTTGCAGTTCTCCTTATTGTAGTTCTCTTGTGATCTTGTAGTGCTCTTGTGATCTTGTAGTTCTCTGTGATCTTGTAGTTCTCCTTATGGTATTTCTCTTGTGATCTTGTAGTTCTCCTTATTGTAGTTCTCTTGTGATCTTGTAGTTCTCCTGTTATCTTGTAGTTCTCCTTTGATCTTGTAGTTTTCTTGTGATCTTGTAGTTCTCCTGTGATCTTGTAGTTCTCTGTGATCTTGTAGTTCTCATGTGATCTTGTAGTTCTCATGTGATCTTGTAGTTCTCATGTGATCTTGTAGTTCTCTTGTGATCTTCTTGTGATCTTGTAGTTCTCTTGTGATCTTGTAGTTCTCATGTGATCTTGTAGTTCTCTTGTGATCTTCTTGTGATCTTGTAGTTCTCTTGTGATCTTGTAGTTCTCTTGTGATCTTGTAGTTCTCCTGTGATCTTGTAGTTCTCCTGTTATCTTGTAGTTCTCCTGTGATCTTGTTGTTCTCCTGTTATCTTGTAGTTCTCCTGTGATCTTGTAGTTCTCATGTGATCTTGTAGTTCTCTTGTGATCTTGTAGTTCTCCTGTGATCTTGCAGTTCTCCTTATTGTAGTTCTCTTGTGATCTTATAGTTCTCTTGTGATCTTGTAGTTCTCCTGTTATCTTGTAGTTCTCCTGTGATCTTGTAGTTCTCATGTGATCTTGTAGTTCTCTTGTGATCTTGTAGTTCTCCTGTGATCTTGTAGTTCTCATGTGATCTTGTAGTTCTCCTTATTGTAGTTCTCTTGTGATCTTGTAGTTCTCTTGTGATCTTGTAGTTCTCTGTGATCTTGTAGTTCTCCTTATTGTAGTTCTCTTGTGATCTTGTAGTTCTCCTTATTGTAGTTCTCTTGTGATCTTGTAGTTCTCCTGTGATCTTCTAGTTCTCCTGTTATCTTGTAGTTCTCCTGTGATATTGTAGTTCTCCTGTGATCTTGTAGTTCTCTGTGATCTTGTAGTTCTCATGTGATCTTGTAGTTCTCATGTGATCTTGTAGTTCTCATGTGATCTTGTAGTTCTCTTGTCGTCATGTCATGAATCGTAATTCATGTCGGCACAAATGACTCCCGACTACGCCAGTCGGAAGTCACTAAGGTTAATGTGGAGTCGGTGTGTACTTTTGCTAAGACGATGTCGGACTCCGTAGTGTTCTCTGGACCCCTCCCAAATCAGACCAGTGATGACATGTATAGCCGCATGTCATCACTCAACCGCTGGCTGTCGAGGTGGTGTCCAGCACACGATGTGGGCTTCATAGATAACTGGCAGTCTTTTTGGGGAAAACCTGGTCTGCTAGCTAGAGACGGCATCCATCCCACTTTGGACGGTGCAGCTCTATTATCTAGAAACATAGCAGAGGTTATTAGTCCAAAACCCTGACAGCAACTCAGAGTTCAGACCAGGAGGCAGAGCTGCAGTCTTACACACTTCTCTGCGCCTCCCTTAGATCTGTCTCCCAGTCACTATAGCTGTAATTCTGAATCGAACTGTAGTTATACTATAGGTACTGTGTCTGTCCCCCGGCCCAAACGCGTTTTTATAAGTCATCCAAACGGCGTGAATCATCAGAATCTGATTAGAATCAAAACTACGAATACGATTTTGCTACAAGATCGGAGGATTCACTGCGGACTTTTGAACATTAGGTCCTTAGCATCCAAGTCTCTTTTAGTGAATGATCTGATATCAGATCAGCACATTGATTTACTTTTTTTGACTGAAACCTGGCTGTGTCGAGATGAATATGTTAGTTTGAATGAATCCACTCCTCCCAGTCATTTTAATACTCATATACCTCGAGACACCGGACGAGGTGGTGGAGTAGCAGCTATTTTTAATTCCAGTCTTTTAGTTAACCCTCGACCAAAGCTGAATTTTTCTTCTTTTGAAAGCCTTGTTCTTAGTCTTCCACATCCAGTCTCAAGAACCTTTCAGCCAGTTCTAGTTGCTGTAGTTTACCGCCCTCCTGGCCCATATTCTGAGTTTTTATCTGAGTTTGCAGAATTTTTATCAGACTTAGTCCTTAGCAGTGATAGAATAATTGTTGTAGGTGACTTCAATATCCATGTGGATGTTGAAAATGATAGCCTGAGCACAGCTTTCATGTCACTATTAGACTCTATTGGTTTCACCCAGGGTGTAAACGAACCTACTCATCATTTTAACCACACCCTGGATCTTGTTTTAGCTTATGGAATTGAAATCCATAACCTTACAGTTTTCCTAGAAAATCCTCTGCTATCAGACCATTTTTTTATTACATTTGATTTTGTCCTACTAGAATTACCTCTGCCTGGAAGAGGTGTGCTTTCTAAAAGTTTGTCGGATAGTGCTGTGGCTAGATTTAAGGAAGCTATTTCAGCTGTTTTTGATTCAGTACCGTGTTTCAACCCAGTTGGAAACTCTTACGATAGCTTTAGTCCCTCTCAGCTAGATCAGTTTGTTGATAGTGCAGTGGATTCGCTGAGAGTTACTCTGGATTCGATTGCTCCCCTGAAACAGAAGGTTGTCAAGTGACGGAGAGTGGCTCCATGGTTCAACTCAGAAACCCGTACTCTGAAACAATCATCACGGAATTTTGAAAGAATATGGCGTTCGACCAAAACGGTAGAATCTCGTTTTTTCTGGCAGGATAGTCATAGAAGATATATGAAGGCTCTACGTCACGCCCGAGCTGCCTACTACTCCTCTCTAATCGAGGAAAACAAAGGCAATCCTAGATACCTTTTCAGCACTGTAGCCAGGCTGACAGAGAGTCATGGCTCCATTGAGCCTTGTATTCCTCTAGCCCTCAGCAGTAATGATTTCCTTAGCTTTTTCAACAACAAAGTTCTAGACATCAGAGACAAAATTGGTAACCTCCTGCCCTTACCTGGTGCAGATACGTCTGTTACGGCAGAGACAGTTCCAGGACCAGATATTAGTCTCGACTGTTTTTCTCCAATCGACCTTTCAGAGCTACATTCCATTTTTTCTGCATCGAAACCGTCAACCTGTATTTTGGACCCAATCCCAACCAAGCTGTTTAAGGAAGTCTTTCCCTTAGTTAGCAACTCCATATTAGATATGATCAATATGTCTTTACTGGCAGGCTATGTACCACAGACATTTAAAGTAGCGGTAATCAAACCTCTACTTAAAAAGCCTACTCTGGACTCAGGAACTCTGGCTAACTACAGACCTATATCCAACCTTCCTTTTATCTCGAAGATCCTGGAGAAGGTGGTAGCTAAACAGCTGTGTGACTTTCTCCATGACAACAGTTTATTTGAAGAGTTCCAGTCAGGATTTAGAGTCCACCATAGCACTGAGACTGCACTAGTTAGAGTTACAAACGATCTACTTCTAGCCTCAGACAGGGGACTTCTGTCTGTGCTCGTCTTGTTAGATCTTAGTGCTGCTTTTGACACCATTGACCATCGGATCCTGTTGTACAGACTGGAGCATTTGCTTGGAATTACAGGGACTGCTTTAAGTTGGTTTGAATCCTACTTATCAGACCGATCTCAGTTTGTACATGTTAATGATGAGTCCTCTATGCACACTAAAGTTTGCCATGGAGTCCCACAAGGTTCAGTGCTTGGACCAATTCTTTTTACATTATATATGCTTCCTCTGGGAAATATTATGAGGAAACACTCCATACAGTTTCATTGTTATGCAGATGATACTCAGCTTTATGTATCAATGAAGCCCGATGGTACCAGTCAGTTATGTCAGCTAGAAACATGCCTTAAGGACGTTAGGACCTGGATGACCAGAAATTTTTTGCTACTTAACTCAGACAAGACTGAAGTTATTGTGCTAGGCCCTAAGAACCTCAGAGAGACTTTTTCTAGTGATGTGACTGTCCTTAATGACATCAGCCTGGCATCTAGCACCACTGTTAGGAATCTAGGAGTTATTTTTGATCAAGATATGTCTTTTAGCTCTCACATCAGTCAAGTTTCAAGAACAGCCTACTTTCACCTTCGTAATATATCCAAGATCAGGAATATCCTGTCGCAAAGTGATGCAGAAAAACTAGTTCATGCATTTGTTACCTCCAGACTGGATTATTGTAACTCTCTTTTGTCAGGGTGCTCTGGCAAATCTCTAAAGACTCTTCAACGGGTCCAGAATGCTGCAGCTCGTGTACTGACCAGAACCAGGAAATGGGACCACATTACTCCTGTCCTGGCTTCTCTGCACTGGCTCCCTATACAGTCTAGAATAGAATTCAAGATCCTTCTTCTCACCTACAAAGCTCTAAATGGCCAGGCACCATCTTATCTTAAGGAGCTACTAGTGCCGTACTGTCCCTTGAGAGCGTTGCGGTCCCGGAGTGCAGGCCTGCTGGTGGTACCTACAGTCTCCAAGTGTACTATGGGGGGTAAAGCCTTCAGTTATCGGGCTCCTCTCCTCTGGAACCGCCTTCCAGCCGGGGTCCGGGAGGCAGACACAGTCTGTATTTTTAAGATTAGACTTAAAACTTTCCTTTTTGATAAATCTTATAGTTAGGGCTGGTGCTGGTGTAGACCAGCTCTTAGTTATGCTGCTATAGGCTTAGACTACCGGGGGAACTGGCACCTTGAGCTCCTCTCTCTCTCTCTCTCTCTCTCTCTCTCTCTCTCTGCATATACAGTACATCATATTACTGCATGTATCTATCTATAAATCTCAGTCACTAACCACCTACTTTCCTGGGAGCTCTTGAGCTCCCCTAGGCTCCTCAAGATCATCGGTTGACGGCTTGCCAGAACAACCCCCACCCCACCACTACCCCCTCCCCACCGGATCGTGGGTTGGCGGCCTGCCAGAACAACCCCCCACACCCCCTCCCCTCCCCACCGGATTGCTGATGGACGGTCTACCTCCCCCCACCCCCTTGCTCTCTATCCCTCTTCCTGCATCTTATCCCATCTCTCCCCCTATCCCTTTCCAAGCCCGGCGCAGTCTAGGCCTGTGAAGACTGTTTCGTCATGAGCCGGGGATCCGGCCGAAGATTTCTGCCTTTTAATAAGGCAGTTTTTTCTTACCACTGTAACTTTTGCTGCTTTGCTAAAGTGCTCATGATGGATAGGCCGGATCTTTGTAACATAGCAATAAGTAAGGTCCTTTACCTGCTTTTTGTAACATAACAATGAGTAAGGTCTTTTACCTGCTCTTTTGTAATGTTAACAGACAATGAGTAAGGTATTTTACCTGCTTCTTGTAAAGTGTCTCGAGATAACACTTGTTATGAGTTGACGCTATACAAATAAAAGTTGATTGATTGATTGTGATCTTCTTGTGATCTTGTAGTTCTCTTGTGATCTTGTAGTTCTCATGTGATCTTGTAGTTCTCCTGTGTTCTTGTAGTTCTCATGTGATCTTGTAGTTCTCATTATTGTAGTTCTCTTGTGATCTTGTAGTTCTCTTGTGATCTTGTAGTTCTCTGTGATCTTGTAGTTCTCCTTATTGTAGTTCTCTTGTGATCTTGTAGTTCTCCTTGTTGTAGTTCTCTTGTGATCTTGTAGTTCTCCTGTGATCTTGTAGTTCTCCTGTTATCTTGTAGTTCTCCTGTGATCTTGTAGTTCTCCTGTTATCTTGTAGTTCTCCTGTGATCTTGTAGTTCTCATGTGATCTTGTAGTTCTCTTGTGATCTTGTAGTTCTCCTGTGATCTTGTAGTTCTTATGTGATCTTGTAGTTCTCCTTATTGTAGTTCTCCTGTGATCTTGTAGTTCTCTTGTGATCTTGTAGTTCTCTGTGATCTTGTAGTTCTCCTTATTGTAGTTCTCTTGTGATCTTGTAGTTCTCCTTATTGTAGTTCTCTTGTGATGTTGTAGTTCTCCTGTTATCTTGTAGTTCTCCTTTGATCTTGTAGTTCTCTTGTGATCTTGTAGTTCTCCTGTGATCTTGTAGTTCTCTGTGATCTTTTAGTTCTCCTGTGATCTTCTAGTTCTCCTGTGATCTTGTAGTTCTCTGTGATCTTGTAGTTCTCCTTATTGTAGTTCTCTTGTGATCTTGTAGTTCTCCTTATTGTAGTTCTCTTGTGATCTTGTAGTTCTCTTGTGATCTTGTAGTTCTCCTGTGATCTTGTAGTTCTCATGTGATCTTGTAGTTCTCATGTGATCTTGTAGTTCTCATGTGATCTTGTAGTTCTCTTGTGATCTTCTTGTGATCTTGTAGTTCTCTTGTGATCTTGTAGTTCTCATGTGATCTTGTAGTTCTCTTGTGATCTTCTTGTGATCTTGTAGTTCTCTTGTGATCTTGTAGTTCTCATGTGATCTTGTAGTTCTCATGTGATCTTCTAGTTCTCCTGTGATCTTGTAGTTCTCTTGTGATCTTGTAGTTCTCCTTATTGTAGTTCTCTTGTGATCTTGTAGTTCTCTTGTGATCTTGTAGTTCTCTGTGATCTTGTAGTTCTCCTTATTGTAGTTCTCTTGTGATCTTGTAGTGCTCCTTATTGTAGTTCTCTTGTGATCTTGTAGTTCTCCTGTGATCTTGTCTTTCTCCTGTTATCTTGTAGTTCTCCTGTGATCTTTTAGTTCTCCTGTTATCTTGTAGTTCTCCTGTGATCTTGTAGTTCTCATGTGATCTTGTAGTTCTCTTGTGATCTTGTAGTTCTCCTGTGATCTTGTAGTTCTCATGTGATCTTGTAGTTCTCCTTATTGTAGTTCTCTTGTGATCTTGTAGTTCTCTTGTGATCTTGTAGTTGTCTGTGATCTTGTAGTTCTCCTTATTGTAGTTCTCTTGTGATCTTGTAGTTCTCCTGTTATCTTGTAGTTCTCCTTTGATCTTGTAGTTCTCCTGTGATCTTGTAGTTCTCCTGTTATCTTGTAGTTCTCCTGTGATATTGTAGTTCTCCTGTGATCTTGTAGTTCTCTGTGATCTTGTAGTTCTCATGTGATCTTGTAGTTCTCATGTGATCTTGTAGTTCTCATGTGATCTTGTAATTCTCTTGTGATCTTCTTGTGATCTTGTAGTTCTCTTGTGATCTTGTAGTTCTCATGTGATCTTGTAGTTCTCCTGTGTTCTTGTAGTTCTCATGTGATCTTGTAGTTCTCATTATTGTAGTTCTCTTGTGATCTTGTAGTTCTCTTGTGATCTTGTAGTTCTCTGTGATCTTGTAGTTCTCCTTATTGTAGTTCTCTTGTGATCTTGTAGTTCTCCTTATTGTAGTTCTCTTGTGATCTTGTAGTTCTCCTGTTATCTTGTAGTTCTCCTGTTATCTTGTAGTTCTCCTGTGATCTTGTAGTTCTCCTGTTATCTTGTAGTTCTCCTGTGATCTTGTAGTTCTCATGTGATCTTGTAGTTCTCTTGTGATCTTGTAGTTCTCCTGTGATCTTGTAGTTCTCATGTGATCTTGTAGTTCTCCTTATTGTAGTTCTCTTTTGATCTTGTAGTTCTCTTGTGATCTTGTAGTTCTCTGTGATCTTGTAGTTCTCCTTATTGTAGTTCTCTTGTGATCTTGTAGTTCTCCTTATTGTAGTTCTCTTGTGATCTTGTAGTTCTCCTGTTATCTTGTAGTTCTCCTTTGATCTTGAAGTTCTCTTGTGATCTTGTAGTTCTCCTGTGATCTTGTAGTTCTCTGTGATCTTGTAGTTCTCATGTGATCTTGTAGTTCTCATGTGATCTTGTAGTTCTCTTGTGATCTTGTAGTTCTCCTGTGATCTTGTAGTTCTCCTGTGATCTTGTAGTTCTCTGTGATCTTGTAGTTCTCCTTATTGTAGTTCTCTTGTGATCTTGTAGTTCTCCTTATTGTAGTTCTCTTGTGATCTTGTAGTTCTCCTGTGATCTTGTAGTTCTCATGTGATCTTGTAGTTCTCATGTGATCTTGTAGTTCTCTTGTGATCTTCTTGTGATCTTGTAGTTCTCTTGTGATCTTGTAGTTCTCATGTGATCTTGTAGTTCTCTTGTGATCTTCTTGTGATCTTGTAGTTCTCTTGTGATCTTGTAGTTCTCCTGTGATCTTGTAGTTCTCCTGTTATCTTGTAGTTCTCCTGTGATCTTGTAGTTCTCCTGTTATCTTATAGTTCTCCTGTGATCTTGTAGTTCTCATGTGATCTTGTAGTTCTCTTGTGATCTTGTAGTTCTCCTGTGATCTTGCAGTTCTCATGTGATCTTGTAGTTCTCCTTATTGTAGTTCTCTTGTGATCTTGTAGTTCTCTTGTGATCTTGTAGTTCTCTGTGATCTTGTAGTTCTCCTTATTGTAGTTCTCTTGTGATCTTGTAGTTCTCCTTATTGTAGTTCTCTTGTGACCTTGTAGTTCTCCTGTTATCTTGTAGTTCTCCTTTGATCTTGTAGTTCTCTTGTGATCTTGTAGTTCTCTTGTGATCTTGTAGTTCTCCTGTGATCTTGTAGTTCTCTTGTGATCTTGTAATTCTCATGTGATCTTGTAGTTCTCATGTGATCTTGTAGTTCTCATGTGATCTTGTAGTTCTCTTGTGATCTTCTTGTGATCTTGTAGTTCTCTTGTGATCTTGTAGTTCTCATGTGATCTTCTTGTGATCTTGTGATCTTCTTGTGATCTTGTAGTTCTCTTGTGATCTTGTAGTTCTCATGTGATCTTGAAGTTCTCTTGTGATCTTGTAGTTCTCATGTGATCTTGTAGTTCTCCTGTGATCTTGTAGTTCTCATGTGATCTTGTAGTTCTCCTTATTGTAGTTCTCTTGTGATCTTGTAGTTCTCCTTATTGTAGTTCTCTTGTGATCTTGTAGTTCTCCTGTGATCTTGTAGTTCTCCTGTTATCTTGTAGTTCTCCTGTGATATTGTAGTTCTCCTGATATCTTGTAGTTCTCTGTGATCTTGTAGTTCTCATGTGATCTTGTAGTTCTCATGTGATCTTGTAGTTCTCTTGTGATCTTCTTGTGATCTTGTAGTTCTCTTGTGATCTTGTAGTTCTCATGTGATCTTGTAGTTCTCCTGTGTTCTTGTAGTTCTCATGTGATCTTGTAGTTCTCATTATTGTAGTTCTCTTGTGATCTTGTAGTTCTCTTGTGATCTTGTAGTTCTCTGTGATCTTGTAGTTCTCCTTATTGTAGTTCTCTTGTGATCTTGTAGTTCTCCTTATTGTAGTTCTCTTGTGATCTTGTAGTTCTCCTTATTGTAGTTCTCTTGTGATCTTGTAGTTCTCCTGTGATCTTGTAGTTCTCCTGTTATCTTGTAGTTCTCCTGTGATCTTGTAGTTCTCCTGTTATCTTGTAGTTCTCCTGTGATCTTGTAGTTCTCATGTGATCTTGTAGTTCTCTTGTGATCTTGTAGTTCTCCTTATTGTAGTTCTCTTGTGATCTTGTAGTTCTCCTGTTATCTTGTAGTTCTCCTTTGATCTTGTAGTTCTCTTGTGATCTTGTAGTTCTCTTGTGATCTTGTAGTTCTCCTGTGATCTTGTAGTTCTCTGTGATCTTGTAGTTCTCATGTGATCTTGTAGTTCTCATGTGATCTTGTAGTTCTCTTGTGATCTTCTTGTGATCTTGTAGTTCTCTTGTGATCTTGTAGTTCTCATGTGATCTTCTTGTGATCTTGTGATCTTCTTGTGATCTTGTAGTTCTCTTGTGATCTTGTAGTTCTCCTTATTGTAGTTCTCTTGTGATCTTGTAGTTCTCTTGTGATCTTGTAGTTCTCTGTGATCTTGTAGTTCTCCTTATTGTAGTTCTCTTGTGATCTTGTAGTTCTCCTTATTGTAGTTGTCTTGTGATCTTGTAGTTCTCCTGTTATCTTGTAGTTCTCCTTTGATCTTGTAGTTCTCCTTTGATCTTGTAGTTCTCTTGTGATCTTGTAGTTCTCCTGTGATCTTGTAGTTCTCTGTGATCTTGTAGTTCTCATGTGATCTTGTAGTTCTCATGTGATCTTGTAGTTCTCTTGTGATCTTGTAGTTCTCTTGTGATCTTCTTGTGATCTTGTAGTTCTCTTGTGATCTTGTAGTTCTCATGTGATCTTGTAGTTCTCTTGTGATCTTGTGATCTTGTAGTTCTCTTGTGATCTTGTAGTTCTCTTGTGATCTTGTAGTTCTCATCTGATCTTGTAGTTCTCATGTGATCTTGTAGTTCTCTTGTGATCTTGTAGTTCTCCTGTGATCTTGTAGTTCTCCTGTGATCTTGTAGTTCTCTGTGATCTTGTAGTTCTCCTTATTGTAGTTCTCTTGTGATCTTGTAGTTCTCCTTATTGTAGGTCTCTTGTGATCTTGTAGTTCTCCTGTGATCTTGTAGTTCTCTTGTGATCTTGTAGTTCTCCTGTGATCTTGTAGTTCTCTTGTGATCTTGTAGTTCTCATGTGATCTTGTAGTTCTCATGTGATCTTGTAGTTCTCATGTGATCTTGTAGTTCTCTTGTGATCTTCTTGTGATCTTGTAGTTCTCTTGTGATCTTGTAGTTCTCATGTGATCTTGTAGTTCTCTTGTGATCTTCTTGTGATCTTGTAGTTCTCTTGTGATCTTGTAGTTCTCATGTGATCTTCTAGTTCTCTTGTGATCTTGTAGTTCTCATGTGATCTTGTAGTTCTCCTCTGATCTTGTAGTTCTCTTGTGATCTTGTAGTTCTCCTTATTGTAGTTCTCTTGTGATCTTGTAGTTCTCTTGTGATCTTGTAGTTCTCTGTGATCTTGTAGTTCTCCTTATTGTAGTTCTCTTGTGATCTTGTAGTTCTCCTTATTGTAGTTCTCTTGTGATCTTGTAGTTCTCCTGTGATCTTGTAGTTCTCCTGTTATCTTGTAGTTCTCCTGTGATCTTGTAGTTCTCCTGTTATCTTGTAGTTCTCCTGTGATCTTGTAGTTCTCCTGTGATCTTGTAGTTCTTATGTGATCTTGCAGTTCTCCTTATTGTAGTTCTCTTGTGATCTTGTAGTGCTCTTGTGATCTTGTAGTTCTCTGATATCTTGTAGTTCTCCTTATGGTATTTCTCTTGTGATCTTGTAATTCTCTTTATTGTAGTTCTCTTGTGATCTTGTAGTTCTCCTGTTATCTTGTAGTTCTCCTTTGATCTTGTAGTTTTCTTGTGATCTTGTAGTTCTCCTGTGATCTTGTAGTTCTCTGTGATCTTGTAGTTCTCATGTGATCTTGTAGTTCTCATGTGATCTTGTAGTTCTCTTGTGATCTTCTTGTGATCTTGTAGTTCTCTTGTGATCTTGTAGTTCTCATGTGATCTTGTAGTTCTCTTGTGATCTTCTTGTGATCTTGTAGTTCTCTTGTGATCTTGTAGTTCTCTTGTGATCTTGTAGTTCTCCTGTGATCTTGTAGTTCTCCTGTTATCTTGTAGTTCTCCTGTGATCTTGTTGTTCTCCTGTTATCTTGTAGTTCTCCTGTGATCTTGTAGTTCTCATGTGATCTTGTAGTTCTCTTGTGATCTTGTAGTTCTCCTGTGATCTTACAGTTCTCCTTATTGTAGTTCTCTTGTGATCTTGTAGTTCTCCTGTTATCTTGTAGTTCTCCTGTGATCTTGTAGTTCTCATGTGATCTTGTAGTTCTCTTGTGATCTTATAGTTCTCTTGTGATCTTGTAGTTCTCCTGTTATCTTGTAGTTCTCCTGTGATCTTGTAGTTCTCATGTGATCTTGTAGTTCTCTTGTGATCTTGTAGTTCTCCTGTGATCTTGTAGTTCTCATGTGATCTTGTAGTTCTCCTTATTGTAGTTCTCTTGTGATCTTGTAGTTCTCTTGTGATCTTGTAGTTCTCTGTGATCTTGTAGTTCTCCTTATTGTAGTTCTCTTGTGATCTTGTAGTTCTCCTTATTGTAGTTCTCTTGTGATCTTGTAGTTCTCCTGTGATCTTCTAGTTCTCCTGTGATCTTGTAGTTCTCCTGTGATCTTGTAGTTCTTATGTGATCTTGCAGTTCTCCTTATTGTAGTTCTCCTGTGATCTTGTAGTTCTCTTGTGATCTTGTAGTTCTCCTGTGATCTTGTAGTTCTCTGTGATCTTGTAGTTCTCATGTGATCTTGTAGTTCTCATGTGATCTTGTAGTTCTCATGTGATCTTGTAGTTCTCTTGTGATCTTCTTGTGATCTTGTAGTTCTCTTGTGATCTTGTAGTTCTCATGTGATCTTGTAGTTCTCTTGTGATCTTCTTGTGATCTTGTAGTTCTCTTGTGATCTTGTAGTTCTCATGTGATCTTCTAGTTCTCTTGTGATCTTGTAGTTCTCATGTGATCTTGTAGTTCTCCTCTGATCTTGTAGTTCTCTTGTGATCTTGTAGTTCTCCTTATTGTAGTTCTCTTGTGATCTTGTAGTTCTCTTGTGATCTTGTAGTTCTCTGTGATCTTGTAGTTCTCCTTATTGTAGTTCTCTTGTGATCTTGTAGTTCTCCTTATTGTAGTTCTCTTGTGATCTTGTAGTTCTCCTTATTGTAGTTCTCTTGTGATCTTGTAGTTCTCCTGTGATCTTCTAGTTCTCCTGTTATCTTGTAGTTCTCCTGTGATATTGTAGTTCTCCTGTGATCTTGTAGTTCTCTGTGATCTTGTAGTTCTCATGTGATCTTGTAGTTCTCATGTGATCTTGTAGTTCTCATGTGATCTTGTAGTTCTCTTGTGATCTTCTTGTGATCTTGTAGTTCTCATGTGATCTTGTAGTTCTCTTGTGATCTTCTTGTGATCTTGTAGTTCTCTTGTGATCTTGTAGTTCTCATGTGATCTTGTAGTTCTCCTGTGTTCTTGTAGTTCTCATGTGATCTTGTAGTTCTCATTATTGTAGTTCTCTTGTGATCTTGTAGTTCTCTTGTGATCTTGTAGTTCTCTGTGATCTTGTAGTTCTCCTTATTGTAGTTCTCTTGTGATCTTGTAGTTCTCCTTGTTGTAGTTCTCTTGTGATCTTGTAGTTCTCCTGTGATCTTGTAGTTCTCCTGTTATCTTGTAGTTCTCCTGTGATCTTGTAGTTCTCCTGTGATCTTGTAGTTCTCATGTGATCTTGTAGTTCTCTTGTGATCTTGTAGTTCTCCTGTGATCTTGTAGTTCTTATGTGATCTTGTAGTTCTCCTTATTGTAGTTCTCTTGTGATCTTGTAGTTCTCTTGTGATCTTGTAGTTCTCTGTGATCTTGTAGTTCTCCTTATTGTAGTTCTCTTGTGATCTTGTAGTTCTCCTTATTGTAGTTCTCTTGTGATCTTGTAGTTCTCCTGTTATCTTGTAGTTCTCCTTTGATCTTGTAGTTCTCTTGTGATCTTGTAGTTCTCCTGTGATCTTTTAGTTCTCTGTGATCTTTTAGTTCTCCTGTGATCTTCTAGTTCTCCTGTGATCTTGTAGTTCTCCTTTGATCTTGTAGTTTTCCTGTGATCTTGTAGTTCTCCTGTGATCTTGTAGTTTCTCTGTGATCTTGTAGTTCTCATGTGATCTTGTAGTTCTCATGTGATCTTGTAGTTCTCATGTGATCTTGTAGTTCTCTTGTGATCTTCTTGTGATCTTGTAGTTCTCTTGTGATCTTGTAGTTCTCATGTGATCTTCTAGTTCTCTTGTGATCTTCTTGTGATCTTGTAGTTCTCTTGTGATCTTGTAGTTCTCTTGTGATCTTGTAGTTCTCCTGTGATCTTGTAATTCTCCTGTTATCTTGTAGTTCTCCTGTGATCTTGTTGTTCTCCTGTTATCTTGTAGTTCTCCTGTGATCTTGTAGTTCTCATGTGATCTTGTAGTTCTCTTGTGATCTTGTAGTTCTCCTGTGATCTTGCAGTTCTCCTTATTGTAGTTCTCTTGTGATCTTGTAGTTCTCCTGTTATCTTGTAGTTCTCCTGTGATCTTTGAGTTCTCATGTGATCTTGTAGTTCTCTTGTGATCTTATAGTTCTCTTGTGATCTTGTAGTTCTCCTGTTATCTTGTAGTTCTCCTGTGATCTTGTAGTTCTCATGTGATCTTGTAATTCTCTTGTGATCTTGTAGTTCTCCTGTGATCTTGTAGTTCTCATGTGATCTTGTAGTTCTCCTTATTGTAGTTCTCTTGTGATCTTGTAGTTCTCTTGTGATCTTGTAGTTCTCTGTGATCTTGTAGTTCTCCTTATTGTAGTTCTCTTGTGATCTTGTAGTTCTCCTTATTGTAGTTCTCTTGTGATCTTATAGTTCTCATGTGATCTTGTAGTTCTCTTGTGATCTTGTAGTTCTCCTGTGATCTTGTAGTTCTCCTGTGATCTTGTAGTTCTCATGTGATCTTGTAGTTCTCTTGTGATCTTGTAGTTCTCCTGTGATCTTACAGTTCTCCTTATTGTAGTTCTCTTGTGATCTTGTAGTTCTCCTGTTATCTTGTAGTTCTCCTGTGATCTTGTAGTTCTCATGTGATCTTGTAGTTCTCTTGTGATCTTATAGTTCTCTTGTGATCTTGTAGTTCTCCTGTTATCTTGTAGTTCTCCTGTGATCTTGTAGTTCTCATGTGATCTTGCAGTTCTCTTGTGATCTTGTAGTTCTCCTGTGATCTTGTAGTTCTCATGTGATCTTGTAGTTCTTCTTATTGTAGTTCTCTTGTGATCTTGTAGTTCTCTTGTGATCTTGTAGTTCTCTGTGATCTTGTAGTTCTCCTTATTGTAGTTCTCTTGTGATCTTGTAGTTCTCCTTATTGTAGTTCTCTTGTGATCTTGTAGTTCTCCTTATTGTAGTTCTCCTTTGATCTTGTAGTTCTCCTGTGATCTTGTAGTTCTCCTGTTATCTTGTAGTTCTCCTGTGATCTTGTTGTTCTCCTGTTATCTTGTAGTTCTCTTGTGATCTTGTAGTTCTCTTGTGATCTTGTAGTTCTCTGTGATCTTGTAGTTCTCCTTATTGTAGTTCTCCTGTGATCTTGTAGTTCTCTGTGATCTTGTAGTTCTCATGTGATCTTGTAGTTCTCCTTATTGTAGTTCTCCTGTGATCTTCTAGTTCTCCTGTTATCTTGTAGTTCTCCTGTGATATTGTAGTTCTCCTGTGATCTTGTAGTTCTCTGTGATCTTGTAGTTCTCATGTGATCTTGTAGTTCTCATGTGATCTTGTAGTTCTCTTGTGATCTTCTTGTGATCTTGTAGTTCTCTTGTGATCTTGTAGTTCTCATGTGATCTTGTAGTTCTCCTGTGTTCTTGTAGTTCTCATGTGATCTTGTAGTTCTCATTATTGTAGTTCTCTTGTGATCTTGTAGTTCTCTTGTGATCTTGTAGTTCTCTGTGATCTTGTAGTTCTCCTTATTGTAGTTCTCTTGTGATCTTGTAGTTCTCCTTGTTGTAGTTCTCTTGTGATCTTGTAGTTCTCCTGTGATCTTGTAGTTCTCCTGTTATCTTGTAGTTCTCCTGTGATCTTGTAGTTCTCCTGTTATCTTGTAGTTCTCCTGTGATCTTGTAGTTCTCATGTGATCTTGTAGTTCTCTTGTGATCTTGTAGTTCTCCTGTGATCTTGTAGTTCTTATGTGATCTTGTAGTTCTCCTTATTGTAGTTCTCTTGTGATCTTGTAGTTCTCTGTGATCTTGTAGTTCTCCTTATTGTAGTTCTCTTGTGATCTTGTAGTTCTCCTTATTGTAGTTCTCTTGTGATCTTGTAGTTCTCCTGTTATCTTGTAGTTCTCCTTTGATCTTGTAGTTCTCTTGTGATCTTGTAGTTCTCCTGTGATCTTTTAGTTCTCTGTGATCTTTTAGTTCTCCTGTGATCTTCTAGTTCTCCTGTGATCTTGTAGTTCTCCTTTGATCTTGTAGTTTTCTTGTGATCTTGTAGTTCTCCTGTGATCTTGTAGTTCTCTGTGATCTTGTAGTTCTCATGTGATCTTGTAGTTCTCATGTGATCTTGTAGTTCTCATGTGATCTTGTAGTTCTCTTGTGATCTTCTTGTGATCTTGTAGTTCTCTTGTGATCTTGTAGTTCTCATGTGATCTTGTAGTTCTCTTGTGATCTTCTTGTGATCTTGTAGTTCTCTTGTGATCTTGTAGTTCTCTTGTGATCTTGTAGTTCTCCTGTGATCTTGTAGTTCTCCTGTTATCTTGTAGTTCTCCTGTGATCTTGTTGTTCTCCTGTTATCTTGTAGTTCTCCTGTGATCTTGTAGTTCTCATGTGATCTTGTAGTTCTCTTGTGATCTTGTAGTTCTCCTGTGATCTTGCAGTTCTCCTTATTGTAGTTCTCTTGTGATCTTGTAGTTCTCCTGTTATCTTGTAGTTCTCTTGTGATCTTTGAGTTCTCATGTGATCTTGTAGTTCTCTTGTGATCTTATAGTTCTCTTGTGATCTTGTAGTTCTCCTGTTATCTTGTAGTTCTCCTGTGATCTTGTAGTTCTCATGTGATCTTGTAATTCTCTTGTGATCTTGTAGTTCTCCTGTGATCTTGTAGTTCTCATGTGATCTTGTAGTTCTCCTTATTGTAGTTCTCTTGTGATCTTGTAGTTCTCTTGTGATCTTGTAGTTCTCTGTGATCTTGTAGTTCTACTTATTGTAGTTCTCTTGTGATCTTGTAGTTCTCCTTATTGTAGTTCTCTTGTGATCTTGTAGTTCTCATGTGATCTTGTAGTTCTCTTGTGATCTTGTAGTTCTCCTGTGATCTTGTAGTTCTCCTGTGATCTTGTAGTTCTCTGTGATCTTGTAGTTCTCCTTATTGTAGTTCTCTTGTGATCTTGTAGTTCTCCTTATTGTAGTTCTCTTGTGATCTTGTAGTTCTCCTGTGATCTTGTAGTTCTCTTGTGATCTTGTAGTTCTCCTGTGATCTTGTAGTTCTCTGTGATCTTGTAGTTCTCATGTGATCTTGTAGTTCTCATGTGATCTTGTAGTTCTCATGTGATCTTGTAGTTCTCTTGTGATCTTCTTGTGATCTTGTAGTTCTCTTGTGATCTTGTAGTTCTCTTGTGATCTTGTAGTTCTCATGTGATCTTCTAGTTCTCTTGTGATCTTGTAGTTCTCATGTGATCTTGTAGTTCTCCTGTGATCTTGTAGTTCTCTTGTGATCTTGTAGTTCTCCTTATTGTAGTTATCTTGTGATCTTGTAGTTCTCTTGTGATCTTGTAGTTCTCTGTGATCTTGTAGTTCTCCTTATTGTAGTTCTCTTGTGATCTTGTACTTCTCCTTATTGTAGTTCTCTTGTGATCTTGTAGTTCTCCTGTGATCTTGTAGTTCTCCTGTGATCTTGTAGTTCTCCTGTGATCTTGTAGTTCTCCTGTGATCTTGTAGTTCTTATGTGATCTTGCAGTTCTCCTTATTGTAGTTCTCTTGTGATCTTGTAGTGCTCTTGTGATCTTGTAGTTCTCTGTGATCTTGTAGTTCTCCTTATGGTATTTCTCTTGTGATCTTGTAGTTCTCCTTATTGTAGTTCTCTTGTGATCTTGTAGTTCTCCTGTTATCTTGTAGTTCTCCTTTGATCTTGTAGTTTTCTTGTGATCTTGTAGTTCTCCTGTGATCTTGTAGTTCTCTGTGATCTTGTACTTCTCATGTGATCTTGTAGTTCTCATGTGATCTTGTAGTTCTCATGTGATCTTGTAGTTCTCTTGTGATCTTCTTGTGATCTTGTAGTTCTCTTGTGATCTTGTAGTTCTCATGTGATCTTGTAGTTCTCTTGTGATCTTCTTGTGATCTTGTAGTTCTCTTGTGATCTTGTAGTTCTCTTGTGATCTTGTAGTTCTCCTGTGATCTTGTAGTTCTCCTGTTATCTTGTAGTTCTCCTGTGATCTTGTTGTTCTCCTGTTATCTTGTAGTTCTCCTGTGATCTTGTAGTTCTCATGTGATCTTGTAGTTCTCTTGTGATCTTGTAGTTCTCCTGTGATCTTGCAGTTCTCCTTATTGTAGTTCTCTTGTGATCTTGTAGTTCTCCTGTTATCTTGTAGTTCTCTTGTGATCTTTGAGTTCTCATGTGATCTTGTAGTTCTCTTGTGATCTTATAGTTCTCTTGTGATCTTGTAGTTCTCCTGTTATCTTGTAGTTCTCCTGTGATCTTGTAGTTCTCATGTGATCTTGTAATTCTCTTGTGATCTTGTAGTTCTCCTGTGATCTTGTAGTTCTCATGTGATCTTGTAGTTCTCCTTATTGTAGTTCTCTTGTGATCTTGTAGTTCTCTTGTGATCTTGTAGTTCTCTGTGATCTTGTAGTTCTACTTTTTGTAGTTCTCTTGTGATCTTGTAGTTCTCCTTATTGTAGTTCTCTTGTGATCTTGTAGTTCTCATGTGATCTTGTAGTTCTCTTGTGATCTTGTAGTTCTCCTGTGATCTTGTAGTTCTCCTGTGATCTTGTAGTTCTCTGTGATCTTGTAGTTCTCCTTATTGTAGTTCTCTTGTGATCTTGTAGTTCTCCTTATTGTAGTTCTCTTGTGATCTTGTAGTTCTCCTGTGATCTTGTAGTTCTCTTGTGATCTTGTAGTTCTCCTGTGATCTTGTAGTTCTCTGTGATCTTGTAGTTCTCATGTGATCTTGTAGTTCTCATGTGATCTTGTAGTTCTCATGTGATCTTGTAGTTCTCTTGTGATCTTCTTGTGATCTTGTAGTTCTCTTGTGATCTTGTAGTTCTCTTGTGATCTTGTAGTTCTCATGTGATCTTCTAGTTCTCTTGTGATCTTGTAGTTCTCATGTGATCTTGTAGTTCTCCTGTGATCTTGTCTTTCTCCTGTTATCTTGTAGTTCTCCTGTGATCTTGTAGTTCTCCTGTTATCTTGTAGTTCTCTTGTGATCTTGTAGTTCTCATGTGATCTTGTAGTTCTCTTGTGATCTTGTAGTTCTCCTGTGATCTTGTAGTTCTCATGTGATCTTGTAGTTCTCCTTATTGTAGTTCTCTTGTGATCTTGTAGTTCTCTTGTGATCTTGTAGTTCTCTGTGATCTTGTAGTTCTCCTTATTGTAGTTCTCTTGTGATCTTGTACTTCTCCTTATTGTAGTTCTCTTGTGATCTTGTAGTTCTCCTGTGATCTTGTAGTTCTCCTGTTATCTTGTAGTTCTCCTGTGATCTTGTAGTTCTCCTGTGATCTTGTAGTTCTCCTGTGATCTTGTAGTTCTTATGTGATCTTGCAGTTCTCCTTATTGTAGTTCTCTTGTGATCTTGTAGTGCTCTTGTGATCTTGTAGTTCTCTGTGATCTTGTAGTTCTCCTTATGGTATTTCTCTTGTGATCTTGTAGTTCTCCTTATTGTAGTTCTCTTGTGATCTTGTAGTTCTCCTGTTATCTTGTAGTTCTCCTTTGATCTTGTAGTTTTCTTGTGATCTTGTAGTTCTCCTGTGATCTTGTAGTTCTCTGTGATCTTGTACTTCTCATGTGATCTTTTAGTTCTCATGTGATCTTGTAGTTCTCATGTGATCTTGTAGTTCTCTTGTGATCTTCTTGTGATCTTGTAGTTCTCTTGTGATCTTGTAGTTCTCATGTGATCTTGTAGTTCTCTTGTGATCTTCTTGTGATCTTGTAGTTCTCTTGTGATCTTGTAGTTCTCTTGTGATCTTGTAGTTCTCCTGTGATCTTGTAGTTCTCCTGTTATCTTGTAGTTCTCCTGTGATCTTGTTGTTCTCCTGTTATCTTGTAGTTCTCCTGTGATCTTGTAGTTCTCATGTGATCTTGTAGTTCTCTTGTGATCTTGTAGTTCTCCTGTGATCTTGCAGTTCTCCTTATTGTAGTTCTCTTGTGATCTTATAGTTCTCTTGTGATCTTGTAGTTCTCCTGTTATCTTGTAGTTCTCCTGTGATCTTGTAGTTCTCATGTGATCTTGTAGTTCTCTTGTGATCTTGTAGTTCTCCTGTGATCTTGTAGTTCTCATGTGATCTTGTAGTTCTCCTTATTGTAGTTCTCTTGTGATCTTGTAGTTCTCTTGTGATCTTGTAGTTCTCTGTGATCTTGTAGTTCTCCTTATTGTAGTTCTCTTGTGATCTTGTAGTTCTCCTTATTGTAGTTCTCTTGTGATCTTGTAGTTCTCCTGTGATCTTCTAGTTCTCCTGTTATCTTGTAGTTCTTCTGTGATATTGTAGTTCTCCTGTGATCTTGTAGTTCTCCTGTGATCTTGTAGTTCTCTGTGATCTTGTAGTTCTCTTGTGATCTTGTAGTTCTCCTGTGATCTTGTAGTTCTCCTTATTGTAGTTCTCTTGTGATCTTGTAGTTCTCTTGTGATCTTGTAGTTCTCTGTGATCTTGTAGTTCTCCTTATTGTAGTTCTCTTGTGATCTTGTAGTTCTCCTTATTGTAGTTCTCTTGTGATCTTGTAGTTCTCCTGTGATCTTGTAGTTCTCTTGTGATCTTGTAGTTCTCCTGTGATCTTGTAGTTCTCTGTGATCTTGTAGTTCTCATGTGATCTTGTAGTTCTCATGTGATCTTGTAGTTCTCATGTGATCTTGTAGTTCTGTTGTGATCTTCTTGTGATCTTGTAGTTCTCTTGTGATCTTGTAGTTCTCTTGTGATCTTGTAGTTCTCATGTGATCTTCTAGTTCTCTTGTGATCTTGTAGTTCTCATGTGATCTTGTAGTTCTCCTGTGATCTTGTAGTTCTCTTGTGATCTTGTAGTTCTCCTTATTGTAGTTATCTTGTGATCTTGTAGTTCTCTTGTGATCTTGTAGTTCTCTGTGATCTTGTAGTTCTCCTTATTGTAGTTCTCTTGTGATCTTGTAGTTCTCCTTATTGTAGTTCTCTTGTGATCTTGTAGTTCTCCTGTGATCTTGTAGTTCTCCTGTTATCTTGTAGTTCTCCTGTGATCTTGTAGTTCTCCTGTGATCTTGTAGTTCTCCTGTGATCTTGTAGTTCTTATGTGATCTTGCAGTTCTCCTTATTGTAGTTCTCTTGTGATCTTGTAGTGCTCTTGTGATCTTGTAGTTCTCTGTGATCTTGTAGTTCTCCTTATGGTATTTCTCTTGTGATCTTGTAGTTCTCCTTATTGTAGTTCTCTTGTGATCTTGTAGTTCTCCTGTTATCTTGTAGTTCTCCTTTGATCTTGTAGTTTTCTTGTGATCTTGTAGTTCTCCTGTGATCTTGTAGTTCTCTGTGATCTTGTAGTTCTCATGTGATCTTGTAGTTCTCATGTGATCTTGTAGTTCTCATGTGATCTTGTAGTTCTCTTGTGATCTTCTTGTGATCTTGTAGTTCTCTTGTGATCTTGTAGTTCTCATGTGATCTTGTAGTTCTCTTGTGATCTTCTTGTGATCTTGTAGTTCTCTTGTGATCTTGTAGTTCTCTTGTGATCTTGTAGTTCTCCTGTGATCTTGTAGTTCTCCTGTTATCTTGTAGTTCTCCTGTGATCTTGTTGTTCTCCTGTTATCTTGTAGTTCTCCTGTGATCTTGTAGTTCTCATGTGATCTTGTAGTTCTCTTGTGATCTTGTAGTTCTCCTGTGATCTTGCAGTTCTCCTTATTGTAGTTCTCTTGTGATCTTATAGTTCTCTTGTGATCTTGTAGTTCTCCTGTTATCTTGTAGTTCTCCTGTGATCTTGTAGTTCTCATGTGATCTTGTAGTTCTCTTGTGATCTTGTAGTTCTCCTGTGATCTTGTAGTTCTCATGTGATCTTGTAGTTCTCCTTATTGTAGTTCTCTTGTGATCTTGTAGTTCTCTTGTGATCTTGTAGTTCTCTGTGATCTTGTAGTTCTCCTTATTGTAGTTCTCTTGTGATCTTGTAGTTCTCCTTATTGTAGTTCTCTTGTGATCTTGTAGTTCTCCTGTGATCTTCTAGTTCTCCTGTTATCTTGTAGTTCTCCTGTGATATTGTAGTTCTCCTGTGATCTTGTAGTTCTCTGTGATCTTGTAGTTCTCATGTGATCTTGTAGTTCTCATGTGATCTTGTAGTTCTCTTGTCGTCATGTCATGAATCGTAATTCATGTCGGCACAAATGACTCCCGACTACGCCAGTCGGAAGTCACTAAGGTTAATGTGGAGTCGGTGTGTACTTTTGCTAAGACGATGTCGGACTCCTTAGTGTTCTCTGGACCCCTCCCAAATCAGACCAGTGATGACATGTATAGCCGCATGTCATCACTCAACCGCTGGCTGCCGAGGTGGTGTCCAGCACACGATGTGGGCTTCATAGATAACTGGCAGTCTTTTTGGGGAAAACCTGGTCTGCTAGCTAGAGACGGCATCCATCCCACTTTGGACGGTGCAGCTCTATTATCTAGAAACATAGCAGAGGTTATTAGTCCAAAACCCTGACAACAACTCAGAGTTCAGACCAGGAGGCAGAGCTGCAGTCTTACACACTTCTCTGCGCCTCCCTTAGATCTGTCTCCCAGTCACTATAGCTGTAATTCTGAATCGAACTGTAGTTATACTATAGGTACTGTGTCTGTCCCCCGGCCCAAACGCGTTTTTATAAGTCATCCAAACGGCGTGAATCATCAGAATCTGATTAGAATCAAAACTACGAATACGATTTTGCTACAAGATCGGAGGATTCACTGCGGACTTTTGAACATTAGGTCCTTAGCATCCAAGTCTCTTTTAGTGAATGATCTGATATCAGATCAGCACATTGATTTACTTTTTTTGACTGAAACCTGGCTGTGTCGAGATGAATATGTTAGTTTGAATGAATCCACTCCTCCCAGTCATTTTAATACTCATATACCTCGAGACACCGGACGAGGTGGTGGAGTAGCAGCTATTTTTAATTCCAGTCTTTTAGTTAACCCTCGACCAAAGCTGAATTTTTCTTCTTTTGAAAGCCTTGTTCTTAGTCTTCCACATCCAGTCTCAAGAACCTTTCAGCCAGTTCTAGTTGCTGTAGTTTACCGCCCTCCTGGCCCATATTCTGAGTTTTTATCTGAGTTTGCAGAATTTTTATCAGACTTAGTCCTTAGCAGTGATAGAATAATTGTTGTAGGTGACTTCAATATCCATGTGGATGTTGAAAATGATAGCCTGAGCACAGCTTTCATGTCACTATTAGACTCTATTGGTTTCACCCAGGGTGTAAACGAACCTACTCATCATTTTAACCACACCCTGGATCTTGTTTTAGCTTATGGAATTGAAATCCATAACCTTACAGTTTTCCTAGAAAATCCTCTGCTATCAGACCATTTTTTTATTACATTTGATTTTGTCCTACTAGAATTACCTCTGCCTGGAAGAGGTGTGCTTTCTAAAAGTTTGTCGGATAGTGCTGTGGCTAGATTTAAGGAAGCTATTTCAGCTGTTTTTGATTCAGTACCGTGTTTCAACCCAGTTGGAAACTCTTACGATAGCTTTAGTCCCTCTCAGCTAGATCAGTTTGTTGATAGTGCAGTGGATTCGCTGAGAGTTACTCTGGATTCGATTGCTCCCCTGAAACAGAAGGTTGTCAAGTGACGGAGAGTGGCTCCATGGTTCAACTCAGAAACCCGTACTCTGAAACAATCATCACGGAATTTTGAAAGAATATGGCGTTCGACCAAAACGGTAGAATCTCGTTTTTTCTGGCAGGATAGTCATAGAAGATATATGAAGGCTCTACGTCACGCCCGAGCTGCCTACTACTCCTCTCTAATCGAGGAAAACAAAGGCAATCCTAGATACCTTTTCAGCACTGTAGCCAGGCTGACAGAGAGTCATGGCTCCATTGAGCCTTGTATTCCTCTAGCCCTCAGCAGTAATGATTTCCTTAGCTTTTTCAACAACAAAGTTCTAGACATCAGAGACAAAATTGGTAACCTCCTGCCCTTACCTGGTGCAGATACGTCTGTTACGGCAGAGACAGTTCCAGGACCAGATATTAGTCTCGACTGTTTTTCTCCAATCGACCTTTCAGAGCTACATTCCATTTTTTCTGCATCGAAACCGTCAACCTGTATTTTGGACCCAATCCCAACCAAGCTGTTTAAGGAAGTCTTTCCCTTAGTTAGCAACTCCATATTAGATATGATCAATATGTCTTTACTGGCAGGCTATGTACCACAGACATTTAAAGTAGCGGTAATCAAACCTCTACTTAAAAAGCCTACTCTGGACTCAGGAACTCTGGCTAACTACAGACCTATATCCAACCTTCCTTTTATCTCGAAGATCCTGGAGAAGGTGGTAGCTAAACAGCTGTGTGACTTTCTCCATGACAACAGTTTATTTGAAGAGTTCCAGTCAGGATTTAGAGTCCACCATAGCACTGAGACTGCACTAGTTAGAGTTACAAACGATCTACTTCTAGCCTCAGACAGGGGACTTCTGTCTGTGCTCGTCTTGTTAGATCTTAGTGCTGCTTTTGACACCATTGACCATCGGATCCTGTTGTACAGACTGGAGCATTTGCTTGGAATTACAGGGACTGCTTTAAGTTGGTTTGAATCCTACTTATCAGACCGATCTCAGTTTGTACATGTTAATGATGAGTCCTCTATGCACACTAAAGTTTGCCATGGAGTCCCACAAGGTTCAGTGCTTGGACCAATTCTTTTTACATTATATATGCTTCCTCTGGGAAATATTATGAGGAAACACTCCATACAGTTTCATTGTTATGCAGATGATACTCAGCTTTATGTATCAATGAAGCCCGATGGTACCAGTCAGTTATGTCAGCTAGAAACATGCCTTAAGGACGTTAGGACCTGGATGACCAGAAATTTTTTGCTACTTAACTCAGACAAGACTGAAGTTATTGTGCTAGGCCCTAAGAACCTCAGAGAGACTTTTTCTAGTGATGTGACTGTCCTTAATGACATCAGCCTGGCATCTAGCACCACTGTTAGGAATCTAGGAGTTATTTTTGATCAAGATATGTCTTTTAGCTCTCACATCAGTCAAGTTTCAAGAACAGCCTACTTTCACCTTCGTAATATATCCAAGATCAGGAATATCCTGTCGCAAAGTGATGCAGAAAAACTAGTTCATGCATTTGTTACCTCCAGACTGGATTATTGTAACTCTCTTTTGTCAGGGTGCTCTGGCAAATCTCTAAAGACTCTTCAACGGGTCCAGAATGCTGCAGCTCGTGTACTGACCAGAACCAGGAAATGGGACCACATTACTCCTGTCCTGGCTTCTCTGCACTGGCTCCCTATACAGTCTAGAATAGAATTCAAGATCCTTCTTCTCACCTACAAAGCTCTAAATGGCCAGGCACCATCTTATCTTAAGGAGCTACTAGTGCCGTACTGTCCCTTGAGAGCGTTGCGGTCCCGGAGTGCAGGCCTGCTGGTGGTACCTACAGTCTCCAAGTGTACTATGGGGGGTAAAGCCTTCAGTTATCAGGCTCCTCTCCTCTGGAACCGCCTTCCAGCCGGGGTCCGGGAGGCAGACACAGTCTGTATTTTTAAGATTAGACTTAAAACTTTCCTTTTTGATAAATCTTATAGTTAGGGCTGGTGCTGGTGTAGACCAGCTCTTAGTTATGCTGCTATAGGCTTAGACTACCGGGGGAACTGGCACCTTGAGCTCCTCTCTCTCTCTCTCTCTCTCTCTCTCTCTCTGCATATACAGTACATCATATTACTGCATGTATCTATCTATAAATCTCAGTCACTAACCACCTACTTTCCTGGGAGCTCTTGAGCTCCCCTAGGCTCCTCAAGATCATCGGTTGACGGCTTGCCAGAACAACCCCCACCCCACCACTACCCCCTCCCCACCGGATCGTGGGTTGGCGGCCTGCCAGAACAACCCCCCACACCCCCTCCCCTCCCCACCGGATTGCTGATGGACGGTCTACCTCCCCCCACCCCCTTGCTCTCTATCCCTCTTCCTGCATCTTATCCCATCTCTCCCCCTATCCCTTTCCAAGCCCGGCGCAGTCTAGGCCTGTGAAGACTGTTTCGTCATGAGCCGGGGATCCGGCCGAAGATTTCTGCCTTTTAATAAGGCAGTTTTTTCTTACCACTGTAACTTTTGCTGCTTTGCTAAAGTGCTCATGATGGATAGGCCGGATCTTTGTAACATAGCAATAAGTAAGGTCCTTTACCTGCTTTTTGTAACATAACAATGAGTAAGGTCTTTTACCTGCTCTTTTGTAATGTTAACAGACAATGAGTAAGGTATTTTACCTGCTTCTTGTAAAGTGTCTCGAGATAACACTTGTTATGAGTTGACGCTATACAAATAAAAGTTGATTGATTGATTGTGATCTTCTTGTGATCTTGTAGTTCTCTTGTGATCTTGTAGTTCTCATGTGATCTTGTAGTTCTCCTGTGTTCTTGTAGTTCTCATGTGATCTTGTAGTTCTCATTATTGTAGTTCTCTTGTGATCTTGTAGTTCTCTTGTGATCTTGTAGTTCTCTGTGATCTTGTAGTTCTCCTTATTGTAGTTCTCTTGTGATCTTGTAGTTCTCCTTGTTGTAGTTCTCTTGTGATCTTGTAGTTCTCCTGTGATCTTGTAGTTCTCCTGTTATCTTGTAGTTCTCCTGTGATCTTGTAGTTCTCCTGTTATCTTGTAGTTCTCCTGTGATCTTGTAGTTCTCATGTGATCTTGTAGTTCTCTTGTGATCTTGTAGTTCTCCTGTGATCTTGTAGTTCTTATGTGATCTTGTAGTTCTCCTTATTGTAGTTCTCCTGTGATCTTGTAGTTCTCTTGTGATCTTGTAGTTCTCTGTGATCTTGTAGTTCTCCTTATTGTAGTTCTCTTGTGATCTTGTAGTTCTCCTTATTGTAGTTCTCTTGTGATGTTGTAGTTCTCCTGTTATCTTGTAGTTCTCCTTTGATCTTGTAGTTCTCTTGTGATCTTGTAGTTCTCCTGTGATCTTGTAGTTCTCTGTGATCTTTTAGTTCTCCTGTGATCTTCTAGTTCTCCTGTGATCTTGTAGTTCTCTGTGATCTTGTAGTTCTCCTTATTGTAGTTCTCTTGTGATCTTGTAGTTCTCCTTATTGTAGTTCTCTTGTGATCTTGTAGTTCTCTTGTGATCTTGTAGTTCTCCTGTGATCTTGTAGTTCTCATGTGATCTTGTAGTTCTCATGTGATCTTGTAGTTCTCATGTGATCTTGTAGTTCTCTTGTGATCTTCTTGTGATCTTGTAGTTCTCTTGTGATCTTGTAGTTCTCATGTGATCTTGTAGTTCTCTTGTGATCTTCTTGTGATCTTGTAGTTCTCTTGTGATCTTGTAGTTCTCATGTGATCTTGTAGTTCTCATGTGATCTTCTAGTTCTCCTGTGATCTTGTAGTTCTCTTGTGATCTTGTAGTTCTCCTTATTGTAGTTCTCTTGTGATCTTGTAGTTCTCTTGTGATCTTGTAGTTCTCTGTGATCTTGTAGTTCTCCTTATTGTAGTTCTCTTGTGATCTTGTAGTGCTCCTTATTGTAGTTCTCTTGTGATCTTGTAGTTCTCCTGTGATCTTGTCTTTCTCCTGTTATCTTGTAGTTCTCCTGTGATCTTTTAGTTCTCCTGTTATCTTGTAGTTCTCCTGTGATCTTGTAGTTCTCATGTGATCTTGTAGTTCTCTTGTGATCTTGTAGTTCTCCTGTGATCTTGTAGTTCTCATGTGATCTTGTAGTTCTCCTTATTGTAGTTCTCTTGTGATCTTGTAGTTCTCTTGTGATCTTGTAGTTGTCTGTGATCTTGTAGTTCTCCTTATTGTAGTTCTCTTGTGATCTTGTAGTTCTCCTGTTATCTTGTAGTTCTCCTTTGATCTTGTAGTTCTCCTGTGATCTTGTAGTTCTCCTGTTATCTTGTAGTTCTCCTGTGATATTGTAGTTCTCCTGTGATCTTGTAGTTCTCTGTGATCTTGTAGTTCTCATGTGATCTTGTAGTTCTCATGTGATCTTGTAGTTCTCATGTGATCTTGTAATTCTCTTGTGATCTTCTTGTGATCTTGTAGTTCTCTTGTGATCTTGTAGTTCTCATGTGATCTTGTAGTTCTCCTGTGTTCTTGTAGTTCTCATGTGATCTTGTAGTTCTCATTATTGTAGTTCTCTTGTGATCTTGTAGTTCTCTTGTGATCTTGTAGTTCTCTGTGATCTTGTAGTTCTCCTTATTGTAGTTCTCTTGTGATCTTGTAGTTCTCCTTATTGTAGTTCTCTTGTGATCTTGTAGTTCTCCTGTTATCTTGTAGTTCTCATGTGATCTTGTCGTTCTCATGTGATCTTGTAATTCTCTTGTGATCTTCTTGTGATCTTGTAGTTCTCTTGTGATCTTGTAGTTCTCATGTGATCTTGTAGTTCTCCTGTGTTCTTGTAGTTCTCATGTGATCTTGTAGTTCTCATTATTGTAGTTCTCTTGTGATCTTGTAGTTCTCTTGTGATCTTGTAGTTCTCTGTGATCTTGTAGTTCTCCTTATTGTAGTTCTCTTGTGATCTTGTAGTTCTCCTTATTGTAGTTCTCTTGTGATCTTGTAGTTCTCCTGTTATCTTGTAGTTCTCCTGTTATCTTGTAGTTCTCCTGTGATCTTGTAGTTCTCCTGTTATCTTGTAGTTCTCCTGTGATCTTGTAGTTCTCATGTGATCTTGTAGTTCTCTTGTGATCTTGTAGTTCTCCTGTGATCTTGTAGTTCTCATGTGATCTTGTAGTTCTCCTTATTGTAGTTCTCTTTTGATCTTGTAGTTCTCTTGTGATCTTGTAGTTCTCTGTGATCTTGTAGTTCTCCTTATTGTAGTTCTCTTGTGATCTTGTAGTTCTCCTTATTGTAGTTCTCTTGTGATCTTGTAGTTCTCCTGTTATCTTGTAGTTCTCCTTTGATCTTGAAGTTCTCTTGTGATCTTGTAGTTCTCCTGTGATCTTGTAGTTCTCTGTGATCTTGTAGTTCTCATGTGATCTTGTAGTTCTCATGTGATCTTGTAGTTCTCTTGTGATCTTGTAGTTCTCCTGTGATCTTGTAGTTCTCCTGTGATCTTGTAGTTCTCTGTGATCTTGTAGTTCTCCTTATTGTAGTTCTCTTGTGATCTTGTAGTTCTCCTTATTGTAGTTCTCTTGTGATCTTGTAGTTCTCCTGTGATCTTGTAGTTCTCTTGTGATCTTGTAGTTCTCCTGTGATCTTGTAGTTCTCATGTGATCTTGTAGTTCTCATGTGATCTTGTAGTTCTCTTGTGATCTTCTTGTGATCTTGTAGTTCTCTTGTGATCTTGTAGTTCTCATGTGATCTTGTAGTTCTCTTGTGATCTTCTTGTGATCTTGTAGTTCTCTTGTGATCTTGTAGTTCTCCTGTGATCTTGTAGTTCTCCTGTTATCTTGTAGTTCTCCTGTGATCTTGTAGTTCTCCTGTTATCTTATAGTTCTCCTGTGATCTTGTAGTTCTCATGTGATCTTGTAGTTCTCTTGTGATCTTGTAGTTCTCCTGTGATCTTGCAGTTCTCATGTGATCTTGTAGTTCTCCTTATTGTAGTTCTCTTGTGATCTTGTAGTTCTCTTGTGATCTTGTAGTTCTCTGTGATCTTGTAGTTCTCCTTATTGTAGTTCTCTTGTGATCTTGTAGTTCTCCTTATTGTAGTTCTCTTGTGATCTTGTAGTTCTCCTGTTATCTTGTAGTTCTCCTTTGATCTTGTAGTTCTCTTGTGATCTTGTAGTTCTCTTGTGATCTTGTAGTTCTCCTGTGATCTTGTAGTTCTCTTGTGATCTTGTAATTCTCATGTGATCTTGTAGTTCTCATGTGATCTTGTAGTTCTCATGTGATCTTGTAGTTCTCTTGTGATCTTCTTGTGATCTTGTAGTTCTCTTGTGATCTTGTAGTTCTCATGTGATCTTCTTGTGATCTTGTGATCTTCTTGTGATCTTGTAGTTCTCTTGTGATCTTGTAGTTCTCATGTGATCTTGAAGTTCTCTTGTGATCTTGTAGTTCTCATGTGATCTTGTAGTTCTCCTGTGATCTTGTAGTTCTCATGTGATCTTGTAGTTCTCCTTATTGTAGTTCTCTTGTGATCTTGTAGTTCTCCTTATTGTAGTTCTCTTGTGATCTTGTAGTTCTCCTTTTATCTTGTAGTTCTCCTGTTATCTTGTAGTTCTCCTGTGATATTGTAGTTCTCCTGATATCTTGTAGTTCTCTGTGATCTTGTAGTTCTCATGTGATCTTGTAGTTCTCATGTGATCTTGTAGTTCTCTTGTGATCTTCTTGTGATCTTGTAGTTCTCTTGTGATCTTGTAGTTCTCATGTGATCTTGTAGTTCTCCTGTGTTATTGTAGTTCTCATGTGATCTTGTAGTTCTCATTATTGTAGTTCTCTTGTGATCTTGTAGTTCTCTTGTGATCTTGTAGTTCTCTGTGATCTTGTAGTTCTCCTTATTGTAGTTCTCTTGTGATCTTGTAGTTCTCCTTATTGTAGTTCTCTTGTGATCTTGTAGTTCTCCTTATTGTAGTTCTCTTGTGATCTTGTAGTTCTCCTGTGATCTTGTAGTTCTCCTGTTATCTTGTAGTTCTCCTGTGATCTTGTAGTTCTCCTGTTATCTTGTAGTTCTCCTGTGATCTTGTAGTTCTCATGTGATCTTGTAGTTCTCTTGTGATCTTGTAGTTCTCCTTATTGTAGTTCTCTTGTGATCTTGTAGTTCTCCTGTTATCTTGTAGTTCTCCTTTGATCTTGTAGTTCTCTTGTGATCTTGTAGTTCTCTTGTGATCTTGTAGTTCTCCTGTGATCTTGTAGTTCTCTGTGATCTTGTAGTTCTCATGTGATCTTGTAGTTCTCATGTGATCTTGTAGTTCTCTTGTGATCTTCTTGTGATCTTGTAGTTCTCTTGTGATCTTGTAGTTCTCATGTGATCTTCTTGTGATCTTGTGATCTTCTTGTGATCTTGTAGTTCTCTTGTGATCTTGTAGTTCTCCTTATTGTAGTTCTCTTGTGATCTTGTAGTTCTCTTGTAATCTTGTAGTTCTCTGTGATCTTGTAGTTCTCCTTATTGTAGTTCTCTTGTGATCTTGTAGTTCTCCTTATTGTAGTTGTCTTGTGATCTTGTAGTTCTCCTGTTATCTTGTAGTTCTCCTTTGATCTTGTAGTTCTCCTTTGATCTTGTAGTTCTCTTGTGATCTTGTAGTTCTCCTGTGATCTTGTAGTTCTCTGTGATCTTGTAGTTCTCATGTGATCTTGTAGTTCTCATGTGATCTTGTAGTTCTCTTGTGATCTTGTAGTTCTCTTGTGATCTTCTTGTGATCTTGTAGTTCTCTTGTGATCTTGTAGTTCTCATGTGATCTTGTAGTTCTCTTGTGATCTTGTGATCTTGTAGTTCTCTTGTGATCTTGTAGTTCTCTTGTGATCTTGTAGTTCTCATCTGATCTTGTAGTTCTCATGTGATCTTGTAGTTCTCTTGTGATCTTGTAGTTCTCCTGTGATCTTGTAGTTCTCCTGTGATCTTGTAGTTCTCTGTGATCTTGTAGTTCTCCTTATTGTAGTTCTCTTGTGATCTTGTAGTTCTCCTTATTGTAGGTCTCTTGTGATCTTGTAGTTCTCCTGTGATCTTGTAGTTCTCTTGTGATCTTGTAGTTCTCCTGTGATCTTGTAGTTCTCTTGTGATCTTGTAGTTCTCATGTGATCTTGTAGTTCTCATGTGATCTTGTAGTTCTCATGTGATCTTGTAGTTCTCTTGTGATCTTCTTGTGATCTTGTAGTTCTCTTGTGATCTTGTAGTTCTCATGTGATCTTGTAGTTCTCTTGTGATCTTCTTGTGATCTTGTAGTTCTCTTGTGATCTTGTAGTTCTCATGTGATCTTCTAGTTCTCTTGTGATCTTGTAGTTCTCATGTGATCTTGTAGTTCTCCTCTGATCTTGTAGTTCTCTTGTGATCTTGTAGTTCTCCTTATTGTAGTTCTCTTGTGATCTTGTAGTTCTCTTGTGATCTTGTAGTTCTCTGTGATCTTGTAGTTCTCCTTATTGTAGTTCTCTTGTGATCTTGTAGTTCTCCTTATTGTAGTTCTCTTGTGATCTTGTAGTTCTCCTGTGATCTTGTAGTTCTCCTGTTATCTTGTAGTTCTCCTGTGATCTTGTAGTTCTCCTGTTATCTTGTAGTTCTCCTGTGATCTTGTAGTTCTCCTGTGATCTTGTAGTTCTTATGTGATCTTGCAGTTCTCCTTATTGTAGTTCTCTTGTGATCTTGTAGTGCTCTTGTGATCTTGTAGTTCTCTGATATCTTGTAGTTCTCCTTATGGTATTTCTCTTGTGATCTTGTAATTCTCTTTATTGTAGTTCTCTTGTGATCTTGTAGTTCTCCTGTTATCTTGTAGTTCTCCTTTGATCTTGTAGTTTTCTTGTGATCTTGTAGTTCTCCTGTGATCTTGTAGTTCTCTGTGATCTTGTAGTTCTCATGTGATCTTGTAGTTCTCATGTGATCTTGTAGTTCTCTTGTGATCTTCTTGTGATCTTGTAGTTCTCTTGTGATCTTGTAGTTCTCATGTGATCTTGTAGTTCTCTTGTGATCTTCTTGTGATCTTGTAGTTCTCTTGTGATCTTGTAGTTCTCTTGTGATCTTGTAGTTCTCCTGTGATCTTGTAGTTCTCCTGTTATCTTGTAGTTCTCCTGTGATCTTGTTGTTCTCCTGTTATCTTGTAGTTCTCCTGTGATCTTGTAGTTCTCATGTGATCTTGTAGTTCTCTTGTGATCTTGTAGTTCTCCTGTGATCTTACAGTTCTCCTTATTGTAGTTCTCTTGTGATCTTGTAGTTCTCCTGTTATCTTGTAGTTCTCCTGTGATCTTGTAGTTCTCATGTGATCTTGTAGTTCTCTTGTGATCTTATAGTTCTCTTGTGATCTTGTAGTTCTCCTGTTATCTTGTAGTTCTCCTGTGATCTTGTAGTTCTCATGTGATCTTGTAGTTCTCTTGTGATCTTGTAGTTCTCCTGTGATCTTGTAGTTCTCATGTGATCTTGTAGTTCTCCTTATTGTAGTTCTCTTGTGATCTTGTAGTTCTCTTGTGATCTTGTAGTTCTCTGTGATCTTGTAGTTCTCCTTATTGTAGTTCTCTTGTGATCTTGTAGTTCTCCTTATTGTAGTTCTCTTGTGATCTTGTAGTTCTCCTGTGATCTTCTAGTTCTCCTGTGATCTTGTAGTTCTCCTGTGATCTTGTAGTTCTTATGTGATCTTGCAGTTCTCCTTATTGTAGTTCTCCTGTGATCTTGTAGTTCTCTTGTGATCTTGTAGTTCTCCTGTGATCTTGTAGTTCTCTGTGATCTTGTAGTTCTCATGTGATCTTGTAGTTCTCATGTGATCTTGTAGTTCTCATGTGATCTTGTAGTTCTCTTGTGATCTTCTTGTGATCTTGTAGTTCTCTTGTGATCTTGTAGTTCTCATGTGATCTTGTAGTTCTCTTGTGATCTTCTTGTGATCTTGTAGTTCTCTTGTGATCTTGTAGTTCTCATGTGATCTTCTAGTTCTCTTGTGATCTTGTAGTTCTCATGTGATCTTGTAGTTCTCCTCTGATCTTGTAGTTCTCTTGTGATCTTGTAGTTCTCCTTATTGTAGTTCTCTTGTGATCTTGTAGTTCTCTTGTGATCTTGTAGTTCTCTGTGATCTTGTAGTTCTCCTTATTGTAGTTCTCTTGTGATCTTGTAGTTCTCCTTATTGTAGTTCTCTTGTGATCTTGTAGTTCTCCTTATTGTAGTTCTCTTGTGATCTTGTAGTTCTCCTGTGATCTTCTAGTTCTCCTGTTATCTTGTAGTTCTCCTGTGATATTGTAGTTCTCCTGTGATCTTGTAGTTCTCTGTGATCTTGTAGTTCTCATGTGATCTTGTAGTTCTCATGTGATCTTGTAGTTCTCATGTGATCTTGTAGTTCTCTTGTGATCTTCTTGTGATCTTGTAGTTCTCTTGTGATCTTGTAGTTCTCATGTGATCTTGTAGTTCTCCTGTGTTCTTGTAGTTCTCTTGTGATCTTGTAGTTCTCCTTATTGTAGTTCTCTTGTGATCTTGTAGTTCTCCTGTGATCTTCTAGTTCTCCTGTTATCTTGTAGTTCTCCTGTGATATTGTAGTTCTCCTGTGATCTTGTAGTTCTCTGTGATCTTGTAGTTCTCATGTGATCTTGTAGTTCTCATGTGATCTTGTAGTTCTCATGTGATCTTGTAGTTCTCTTGTGATCTTCTTGTGATCTTGTAGTTCTCTTGTGATCTTGTAGTTCTCATGTGATCTTGTAGTTCTCCTGTGTTCTTGTAGTTCTCATGTGATCTTGTAGTTCTCATTATTGTAGTTCTCTTGTGATCTTGTAGTTCTCTTGTGATCTTGTAGTTCTCTGTGATCTTGTAGTTCTCCTTATTGTAGTTCTCTTGTGATCTTGTAGTTCTCCTTGTTGTAGTTCTCTTGTGATCTTGTAGTTCTCCTGTGATCTTGTAGTTCTCCTGTTATCTTGTAGTTCTCCTGTGATCTTGTAGTTCTCCTGTTATCTTGTAGTTCTCCTGTGATCTTGTAGTTCTCATGTGATCTTGTAGTTCTCTTGTGATCTTGTAGTTCTCCTGTGATCTTGTAGTTCTTATGTGATCTTGTAGTTCTC
Source organism: Labrus mixtus (assembly GCF_963584025.1). Taxonomy (NCBI): domain Eukaryota; kingdom Metazoa; phylum Chordata; class Actinopteri; order Labriformes; family Labridae; genus Labrus; species Labrus mixtus. The sequence continues at coordinate 138,445 of NW_026870234.1, forward strand.
CTTATTGTAGTTCTCTTGTGATCTTGTAGTTCTCTTGTGATCTTGTAGTTCTCTGTGATCTTGTAGTTCTCCTTATTGTAGTTCTCTTGTGATCTTGTAGTTCTCCTTATTATAGTTCTCTTGTGATCTTGTAGTTCTCCTGTTATCTTGTAGTTCTCCTTTGATCTTGTAGTTCTCTTGTGATCTTGTAGTTCTCCTGTGATCTTTTAGTTCTCTGTGATCTTTTAGTTCTCCTGTGATCTTCTAGTTCTCCTGTGATCTTGTAGTTCTCCTTTGATCTTGTAGTTTTCCTGTGATCTTGTAGTTCTCCTGTGATCTTGTAGTTCTCTGTGATCTTGTAGTTCTCATGTGATCTTGTAGTTCTCATGTGATCTTGTAGTTCTCATGTGATCTTGTAGTTCTCTTGTGATCTTCTTGTGATCTTGTAGTTCTCTTGTGATCTTGTAGTTCTCATGTGATCTTCTAGTTCTCTTGTGATCTTCTTGTGATCTTGTAGTTCTCTTGTGATCTTGTAGTTCTCTTGTGATCTTGTAGTTCTCCTGTGATCTTGTAGTTCTCCTGTTATCTTGTAGTTCTCCTGTGATCTTGTTGTTCTCCTGTTATCTTGTAGTTCTCCTGTGATCTTGTAGTTCTCATGTGATCTTGTAGTTCTCTTGTGATCTTGTAGTTCTCCTGTGATCTTGCAGTTCTCCTTATTGTAGTTCTCTTGTGATCTTGTAGTTCTCCTGTTATCTTGTAGTTCTCCTGTGATCTTTGAGTTCTCATGTGATCTTGTAGTTCTCTTGTGATCTTATAGTTCTCTTGTGATCTTGTAGTTCTCCTGTTATCTTGTAGTTCTCCTGTGATCTTGTAGTTCTCATGTGATCTTGTAATTCTCTTGTGATCTTGTAGTTCTCCTGTGATCTTGTAGTTCTCATGTGATCTTGTAGTTCTCCTTATTGTAGTTCTCTTGTGATCTTGTAGTTCTCTTGTGATCTTGTAGTTCTCTGTGATCTTGTAGTTCTCCTTATTGTAGTTCTCTTGTGATCTTGTAGTTCTCCTTATTGTAGTTCTCTTGTGATCTTATAGTTCTCATGTGATCTTGTAGTTCTCTTGTGATCTTGTAGTTCTCCTGTGATCTTGTAGTTCTCCTGTGATCTTGTAGTTCTCATGTGATCTTGTAGTTCTCTTGTGATCTTGTAGTTCTCCTGTGATCTTACAGTTCTCCTTATTGTAGTTCTCTTGTGATCTTGTAGTTCTCCTGTTATCTTGTAGTTCTCCTGTGATCTTGTAGTTCTCATGTGATCTTGTAGTTCTCTTGTGATCTTATAGTTCTCTTGTGATCTTGTAGTTCTCCTGTTATCTTGTAGTTCTCCTGTGATCTTGTAGTTCTCATGTGATCTTGTAGTTCTCTTGTGATCTTGTAGTTCTCCTGTGATCTTGTAGTTCTCATGTGATCTTGTAGTTCTCCTTATTGTAGTTCTCTTGTGATCTTGTAGTTCTCTTGTGATCTTGTAGTTCTCTGTGATCTTGTAGTTCTCCTTATTGTAGTTCTCTTGTGATCTTGTAGTTCTCCTTATTGTAGTTCTCTTGTGATCTTGTAGTTCTCCTTATTGTAGTTCTCCTTTGATCTTGTAGTTCTCCTGTGATCTTGTAGTTCTCCTGTTATCTTGTAGTTCTCCTGTGATCTTGTTGTTCTCCTGTTATCTTGTAGTTCTCTTGTGATCTTGTAGTTCTCTTGTGATCTTGTAGTTCTCTGTGATCTTGTAGTTCTCCTTATTGTAGTTCTCCTGTGATCTTGTAGTTCTCTGTGATCTTGTAGTTCTCATGTGATCTTGTAGTTCTCCTTATTGTAGTTCTCCTGTGATCTTCTAGTTCTCCTGTTATCTTGTAGTTCTCCTGTGATATTGTAGTTCTCCTGTGATCTTGTAGTTCTCTGTGATCTTGTAGTTCTCATGTGATCTTGTAGTTCTCATGTGATCTTGTAGTTCTCTTGTGATCTTCTTGTGATCTTGTAGTTCTCTTGTGATCTTGTAGTTCTCATGTGATCTTGTAGTTCTCCTGTGTTCTTGTAGTTCTCATGTGATCTTGTAGTTCTCATTATTGTAGTTCTCTTGTGATCTTGTAGTTCTCTTGTGATCTTGTAGTTCTCTGTGATCTTGTAGTTCTCCTTATTGTGGTTCTCTTGTGATCTTGTAGTTCTCCTTGTTGTAGTTCTCTTGTGATCTTGTAGTTCTCCTGTGATCTTGTAGTTCTCCTGTTATCTTGTAGTTCTCCTGTGATCTTGTAGTTCTCCTGTTATCTTGTAGTTCTCCTGTGATCTTGTAGTTCTCATGTGATCTTGTAGTTCTCTTGTGATCTTGTAGTTCTCCTGTGATCTTGTAGTTCTTATGTGATCTTGTAGTTCTCCTTATTGTAGTTCTCTTGTGATCTTGTAGTTCTCTGTGATCTTGTAGTTCTCCTTATTGTAGTTCTCTTGTGATCTTGTAGTTCTCCTTATTGTAGTTCTCTTGTGATCTTGTAGTTCTCCTGTTATCTTGTAGTTCTCCTTTGATCTTGTAGTTCTCTTGTGATCTTGTAGTTCTCCTGTGATCTTTTAGTTCTCTGTGATCTTTTAGTTCTCCTGTGATCTTCTAGTTCTCCTGTGATCTTGTAGTTCTCCTTTGATCTTGTAGTTTTCTTGTGATCTTGTAGTTCTCCTGTGATCTTGTAGTTCTCTGTGATCTTGTAGTTCTCATGTGATCTTGTAGTTCTCATGTGATCTTGTAGTTCTCATGTGATCTTGTAGTTCTCTTGTGATCTTCTTGTGATCTTGTAGTTCTCTTGTGATCTTGTAGTTCTCATGTGATCTTGTAGTTCTCTTGTGATCTTCTTGTGATCTTGTAGTTCTCTTGTGATCTTGTAGTTCTCTTGTGATCTTGTAGTTCTCCTGTGATCTTGTAGTTCTCCTGTTATCTTGTAGTTCTCCTGTGATCTTGTTGTTCTCCTGTTATCTTGTAGTTCTCCTGTGATCTTGTAGTTCTCATGTGATCTTGTAGTTCTCTTGTGATCTTGTAGTTCTCCTGTGATCTTGCAGTTCTCCTTATTGTAGTTCTCCTGTGATCTTGTAGTTCTCTGTGATCTTGTAGTTCTCATGTGATCTTGTAGTTCTCCTTATTGTAGTTCTCCTGTGATCTTGTAGTTCTCTGTGATCTTGTAGTTCTCATGTGATCTTGTAGTTCTCCTTATTGTAGTTCTCCTGTGATCTTCTAGTTCTCCTGTTATCTTGTAGTTCTCCTGTGATATTGTAGTTCTCCTGTGATCTTGTAGTTCTCTGTGATCTTGTAGTTCTCTTGTGATCTTGTAGTTCTCCTGTGATCTTGCAGTTCTCCTTATTGTAGTTCTCCTGTGATCTTGTAGTTCTCTGTGATCTTGTAGTTCTCATGTGATCTTGTAGTTCTCCTTATTGTAGTTCTCCTGTGATCTTGTAGTTCTCTGTGATCTTGTAGTTCTCATGTGATCTTGTAGTTCTCCTTATTGTAGTTCTCCTGTGATCTTCTAGTTCTCCTGTTATCTTGTAGTTCTCCTGTGATATTGTAGTTCTCCTGTGATCTTGTAGTTCTCTGTGATCTTGTAGTTCTCATGTGATCTTGTAGTTCTCATGTGATCTTGTAGTTCTCTTGTGATCTTCTTGTGATCTTGTAGTTCTCTTGTGATCTTGTAGTTCTCATGTGATCTTGTAGTTCTCCTGTGTTCTTGTAGTTCTCATGTGATCTTGTAGTTCTCATTATTGTAGTTCTCTTGTGATCTTGTAGTTCTCTTGTGATCTTGTACTTCTCTGTGATCTTGTAGTTCTCCTTATTGTGGTTCTCTTGTGATCTTGTAGTTCTCCTTGTTGTAGTTCTCTTGTGATCTTGTAGTTCTCCTGTGATCTTGTAGTTCTCCTGTTATCTTGTAGTTCTCCTGTGATCTTGTAGTTCTCCTGTTATCTTGTAGTTCTCCTGTGATCTTGTAGTTCTCATGTGATCTTGTAGTTCTCTTGTGATCTTGTAGTTCTCCTGTGATCTTGTAGTTCTTATGTGATCTTGTAGTTCTCCTTATTGTAGTTCTCTTGTGATCTTGTAGTTCTCTGTGATCTTGTAGTTCTCCTTATTGTAGTTCTCTTGTGATCTTGTAGTTCTCCTTATTGTAGTTCTCTTGTGATCTTGTAGTTCTCCTGTTATCTTGTAGTTCTCCTTTGATCTTGTAGTTCTCTTGTGATCTTGTAGTTCTCCTGTGATCTTTTAGTTCTCTGTGATCTTTTAGTTCTCCTGTGATCTTCTAGTTCTCCTGTGATCTTGTAGTTCTCCTTTGATCTTGTAGTTTTCTTGTGATCTTGTAGTTCTCCTGTGATCTTGTAGTTCTCTGTGATCTTGTAGTTCTCATGTGATCTTGTAGTTCTCATGTGATCTTGTAGTTCTCATGTGATCTTGTAGTTCTCTTGTGATCTTCTTGTGATCTTGTAGTTCTCTTGTGATCTTGTAGTTCTCATGTGATCTTGTAGTTCTCTTGTGATCTTCTTGTGATCTTGTAGTTCTCTTGTGATCTTGTAGTTCTCTTGTGATCTTGTAGTTCTCCTGTGATCTTGTAGTTCTCCTGTTATCTTGTAGTTCTCCTGTGATCTTGTTGTTCTCCTGTTATCTTGTAGTTCTCCTGTGATCTTGTAGTTCTCATGTGATCTTGTAGTTCTCTTGTGATCTTGTAGTTCTCCTGTGATCTTGCAGTTCTCCTTATTGTAGTTCTCTTGTGATCTTGTAGTTCTCCTGTTATCTTGTAGTTCTCTTGTGATCTTTGAGTTCTCATGTGATCTTGTAGTTCTCTTGTGATCTTATAGTTCTCTTGTGATCTTGTAGTTCTCCTGTTATCTTGTAGTTCTCCTGTGATCTTGTAGTTCTCATGTGATCTTGTAATTCTCTTGTGATCTTGTAGTTCTCCTGTGATCTTGTAGTTCTCATGTGATCTTGTAGTTCTCCTTATTGTAGTTCTCTTGTGATCTTGTAGTTCTCTTGTGATCTTGTAGTTCTCTGTGATCTTGTAGTTCTACTTATTGTAGTTCTCTTGTGATCTTGTAGTTCTCCTTATTGTAGTTCTCTTGTGATCTTGTAGTTCTCATGTGATCTTGTAGTTCTCTTGTGATCTTGTAGTTCTCCTGTGATCTTGTAGTTCTCCTGTGATCTTGTAGTTCTCTGTGATCTTGTAGTTCTCCTTATTGTAGTTCTCTTGTGATCTTGTAGTTCTCCTTATTGTAGTTCTCTTGTGATCTTGTAGTTCTCCTGTGATCTTGTAGTTCTCTTGTGATCTTGTAGTTCTCCTGTGATCTTGTAGTTCTCTGTGATCTTGTAGTTCTCATGTGATCTTGTAGTTCTCATGTGATCTTGTAGTTCTCATGTGATCTTGTAGTTCTCTTGTGATCTTCTTGTGATCTTGTAGTTCTCTTGTGATCTTGTAGTTCTCTTGTGATCTTGTAGTTCTCATGTGATCTTCTAGTTCTCTTGTGATCTTGTAGTTCTCATGTGATCTTGTAGTTCTCCTGTGATCTTGTAGTTCTCTTGTGATCTTGTAGTTCTCCTTATTGTAGTTATCTTGTGATCTTGTAGTTCTCTTGTGATCTTGTAGTTCTCTGTGATCTTGTAGTTCTCCTTATTGTAGTTCTCTTGTGATCTTGTACTTCTCCTTATTGTAGTTCTCTTGTGATCTTGTAGTTCTCCTGTGATCTTGTAGTTCTCCTGTTATCTTGTAGTTCTCCTGTGATCTTGTAGTTCTCCTGTGATCTTGTAGTTCTCCTGTGATCTTGTAGTTCTTATGTGATCTTGCAGTTCTCCTTATTGTAGTTCTCTTGTGATCTTGTAGTGCTCTTGTGATCTTGTAGTTCTCTGTGATCTTGTAGTTCTCCTTATGGTATTTCTCTTGTGATCTTGTAGTTCTCCTTATTGTAGTTCTCTTGTGATCTTGTAGTTCTCCTGTTATCTTGTAGTTCTCCTTTGATCTTGTAGTTTTCTTGTGATCTTGTAGTTCTCCTGTGATCTTGTAGTTCTCTGTGATCTTGTACTTCTCATGTGATCTTGTAGTTCTCATGTGATCTTGTAGTTCTCATGTGATCTTGTAGTTCTCTTGTGATCTTCTTGTGATCTTGTAGTTCTCTTGTGATCTTGTAGTTCTCATGTGATCTTGTAGTTCTCTTGTGATCTTCTTGTGATCTTGTAGTTCTCTTGTGATCTTGTAGTTCTCTTGTGATCTTGTAGTTCTCCTGTGATCTTGTAGTTCTCCTGTTATCTTGTAGTTCTCCTGTGATCTTGTTGTTCTCCTGTTATCTTGTAGTTCTCCTGTGATCTTGTAGTTCTCATGTGATCTTGTAGTTCTCTTGTGATCTTGTAGTTCTCCTGTGATCTTGCAGTTCTCCTTATTGTAGTTCTCTTGTGATCTTATAGTTCTCTTGTGATCTTGTAGTTCTCCTGTTATCTTGTAGTTCTCCTGTGATCTTGTAGTTCTCATGTGATCTTGTAGTTCTCTTGTGATCTTGTAGTTCTCCTGTGATCTTGTAGTTCTCATGTGATCTTGTAGTTCTCCTTATTGTAGTTCTCTTGTGATCTTGTAGTTCTCTTGTGATCTTGTAGTTCTCTGTGATCTTGTAGTTCTCCTTATTGTAGTTCTCTTGTGATCTTGTAGTTCTCCTTATTGTAGTTCTCTTGTGATCTTGTAGTTCTCCTGTGATCTTCTAGTTCTCCTGTTATCTTGTAGTTCTTCTGTGATATTGTAGTTCTCCTGTGATCTTGTAGTTCTCCTGTGATCTTGTAGTTCTCTGTGATCTTGTAGTTCTCTTGTGATCTTGTAGTTCTCCTGTGATCTTGTAGTTCTCCTGTGATCTTGTAGTTCTCTGTGATCTTGTAGTTCTCCTTATTGTAGTTCTCTTGTGATCTTGTAGTTCTCCTTATTGTAGTTCTCTTGTGATCTTGTAGTTCTCCTGTGATCTTGTAGTTCTCTTGTGATCTTGTAGTTCTCCTGTGATCTTGTAGTTCTCTGTGATCTTGTAGTTCTCATGTGATCTTGTAGTTCTCATGTGATCTTGTAGTTCTCATGTGATCTTGTAGTTCTCTTGTGATCTTCTTGTGATCTTGTAGTTCTCTTGTGATCTTGTAGTTCTCTTGTGATCTTGTAGTTCTCATGTGATCTTCTAGTTCTCTTGTGATCTTGTAGTTCTCATGTGATCTTGTAGTTCTCCTGTGATCTTGTAGTTCTCTTGTGATCTTGTAGTTCTCCTTATTGTAGTTATCTTGTGATCTTGTAGTTCTCTTGTGATCTTGTAGTTCTCTGTGATCTTGTAGTTCTCCTTATTGTAGTTCTCTTGTGATCTTGTAGTTCTCCTTATTGTAGTTCTCTTGTGATCTTGTAGTTCTCCTGTGATCTTGTAGTTCTCCTGTTATCTTGTAGTTCTCCTGTGATCTTGTAGTTCTCCTGTGATCTTGTAGTTCTCCTGTGATCTTGTAGTTCTTATGTGATCTTGCAGTTCTCCTTATTGTAGTTCTCTTGTGATCTTGTAGTGCTCTTGTGATCTTGTAGTTCTCTGTGATCTTGTAGTTCTCCTTATGGTATTTCTCTTGTGATCTTGTAGTTCTCCTTATTGTAGTTCTCTTGTGATCTTGTAGTTCTCCTGTTATCTTGTAGTTCTCCTTTGATCTTGTAGTTTTCTTGTGATCTTGTAGTTCTCCTGTGATCTTGTAGTTCTCTGTGATCTTGTAGTTCTCATGTGATCTTGTAGTTCTCATGTGATCTTGTAGTTCTCATGTGATCTTGTAGTTCTCTTGTGATCTTCTTGTGATCTTGTAGTTCTCTTGTGATCTTGTAGTTCTCATGTGATCTTGTAGTTCTCTTGTGATCTTCTTGTGATCTTGTAGTTCTCTTGTGATCTTGTAGTTCTCTTGTGATCTTGTAGTTCTCCTGTGATCTTGTAGTTCTCCTGTTATCTTGTAGTTCTCCTGTGATCTTGTTGTTCTCCTGTTATCTTGTAGTTCTCCTGTGATCTTGTAGTTCTCATGTGATCTTGTAGTTCTCTTGTGATCTTGTAGTTCTCCTGTGATCTTGCAGTTCTCCTTATTGTAGTTCTCTTGTGATCTTATAGTTCTCTTGTGATCTTGTAGTTCTCCTGTTATCTTGTAGTTCTCCTGTGATCTTGTAGTTCTCATGTGATCTTGTAGTTCTCTTGTGATCTTGTAGTTCTCCTGTGATCTTGTAGTTCTCATGTGATCTTGTAGTTCTCCTTATTGTAGTTCTCTTGTGATCTTGTAGTTCTCTTGTGATCTTGTAGTTCTCTGTGATCTTGTAGTTCTCCTTATTGTAGTTCTCTTGTGATCTTGTAGTTCTCCTTATTGTAGTTCTCTTGTGATCTTGTAGTTCTCCTGTGATCTTCTAGTTCTCCTGTTATCTTGTAGTTCTCCTGTGATATTGTAGTTCTCCTGTGATCTTGTAGTTCTCTGTGATCTTGTAGTTCTCATGTGATCTTGTAGTTCTCATGTGATCTTGTAGTTCTCTTGTCGTCATGTCATGAATCGTAATTCATGTCGGCACAAATGACTCCCGACTACGCCAGTCGGAAGTCACTAAGGTTAATGTGGAGTCGGTGTGTACTTTTGCTAAGACGATGTCGGACTCCGTAGTGTTCTCTGGACCCCTCCCAAATCAGACCAGTGATGACATGTATAGCCGCATGTCATCACTCAACCGCTGGCTGTCGAGGTGGTGTCCAGCACACGATGTGGGCTTCATAGATAACTGGCAGTCTTTTTGGGGAAAACCTGGTCTGCTAGCTAGAGACGGCATCCATCCCACTTTGGACGGTGCAGCTCTATTATCTAGAAACATAGCAGAGGTTATTAGTCCAAAACCCTGACAACAACTCAGAGTTCAGACCAGGAGGCAGAGCTGCAGTCTTACACACTTCTCTGCGCCTCCCTTAGATCTGTCTCCCAGTCACTATAGCTGTAATTCTGAATCGAACTGTAGTTATACTATAGGTACTGTGTCTGTCCCCCGGCCCAAACGCGTTTTTATAAGTCATCCAAACGGCGTGAATCATCAGAATCTGATTAGAATCAAAACTACGAATACGATTTTGCTACAAGATCGGAGGATTCACTGCGGACTTTTGAACATTAGGTCCTTAGCATCCAAGTCTCTTTTAGTGAATGATCTGATATCAGATCAGCACATTGATTTACTTTTTTTGACTGAAACCTGGCTGTGTCGAGATGAATATGTTAGTTTGAATGAATCCACTCCTCCCAGTCATTTTAATACTCATATACCTCGAGACACCGGACGAGGTGGTGGAGTAGCAGCTATTTTTAATTCCAGTCTTTTAGTTAACCCTCGACCAAAGCTGAATTTTTCTTCTTTTGAAAGCCTTGTTCTTAGTCTTCCACATCCAGTCTCAAGAACCTTTCAGCCAGTTCTAGTTGCTGTAGTTTACCGCCCTCCTGGCCCATATTCTGAGTTTTTATCTGAGTTTGCAGAATTTTTATCAGACTTAGTCCTTAGCAGTGATAGAATAATTGTTGTAGGTGACTTCAATATCCATGTGGATGTTGAAAATGATAGCCTGAGCACAGCTTTCATGTCACTATTAGACTCTATTGGTTTCACCCAGGGTGTAAACGAACCTACTCATCATTTTAACCACACCCTGGATCTTGTTTTAGCTTATGGAATTGAAATCCATAACCTTACAGTTTTCCTAGAAAATCCTCTGCTATCAGACCATTTTTTTATTACATTTGATTTTGTCCTACTAGAATTACCTCTGCCTGGAAGAGGTGTGCTTTCTAAAAGTTTGTCGGATAGTGCTGTGGCTAGATTTAAGGAAGCTATTTCAGCTGTTTTTGATTCAGTACCGTGTTTCAACCCAGTTGGAAACTCTTACGATAGCTTTAGTCCCTCTCAGCTAGATCAGTTTGTTGATAGTGCAGTGGATTCGCTGAGAGTTACTCTGGATTCGATTGCTCCCCTGAAACAGAAGGTTGTCAAGTGACGGAGAGTGGCTCCATGGTTCAACTCAGAAACCCGTACTCTGAAACAATCATCACGGAATTTTGAAAGAATATGGCGTTCGACCAAAACGGTAGAATCTCGTTTTTTCTGGCAGGATAGTCATAGAAGATATATGAAGGCTCTACGTCACGCCCGAGCTGCCTACTACTCCTCTCTAATCGAGGAAAACAAAGGCAATCCTAGATACCTTTTCAGCACTGTAGCCAGGCTGACAGAGAGTCATGGCTCCATTGAGCCTTGTATTCCTCTAGCCCTCAGCAGTAATGATTTCCTTAGCTTTTTCAACAACAAAGTTCTAGACATCAGAGACAAAATTGGTAACCTCCTGCCCTTACCTGGTGCAGATACGTCTGTTACGGCAGAGACAGTTCCAGGACCAGATATTAGTCTCGACTGTTTTTCTCCAATCGACCTTTCAGAGCTACATTCCATTTTTTCTGCATCGAAACCGTCAACCTGTATTTTGGACCCAATCCCAACCAAGCTGTTTAAGGAAGTCTTTCCCTTAGTTAGCAACTCCATATTAGATATGATCAATATGTCTTTACTGGCAGGCTATGTACCACAGACATTTAAAGTAGCGGTAATCAAACCTCTACTTAAAAAGCCTACTCTGGACTCAGGAACTCTGGCTAACTACAGACCTATATCCAACCTTCCTTTTATCTCGAAGATCCTGGAGAAGGTGGTAGCTAAACAGCTGTGTGACTTTCTCCATGACAACAGTTTATTTGAAGAGTTCCAGTCAGGATTTAGAGTCCACCATAGCACTGAGACTGCACTAGTTAGAGTTACAAACGATCTACTTCTAGCCTCAGACAGGGGACTTCTGTCTGTGCTCGTCTTGTTAGATCTTAGTGCTGCTTTTGACACCATTGACCATCGGATCCTGTTGTACAGACTGGAGCATTTGCTTGGAATTACAGGGACTGCTTTAAGTTGGTTTGAATCCTACTTATCAGACCGATCTCAGTTTGTACATGTTAATGATGAGTCCTCTATGCACACTAAAGTTTGCCATGGAGTCCCACAAGGTTCAGTGCTTGGACCAATTCTTTTTACATTATATATGCTTCCTCTGGGAAATATTATGAGGAAACACTCCATACAGTTTCATTGTTATGCAGATGATACTCAGCTTTATGTATCAATGAAGCCCGATGGTACCAGTCAGTTATGTCAGCTAGAAACATGCCTTAAGGACGTTAGGACCTGGATGACCAGAAATTTTTTGCTACTTAACTCAGACAAGACTGAAGTTATTGTGCTAGGCCCTAAGAACCTCAGAGAGACTTTTTCTAGTGATGTGACTGTCCTTAATGACATCAGCCTGGCATCTAGCACCACTGTTAGGAATCTAGGAGTTATTTTTGATCAAGATATGTCTTTTAGCTCTCACATCAGTCAAGTTTCAAGAACAGCCTACTTTCACCTTCGTAATATATCCAAGATCAGGAATATCCTGTCGCAAAGTGATGCAGAAAAACTAGTTCATGCATTTGTTACCTCCAGACTGGATTATTGTAACTCTCTTTTGTCAGGGTGCTCTGGCAAATCTCTAAAGACTCTTCAACGGGTCCAGAATGCTGCAGCTCGTGTACTGACCAGAACCAGGAAATGGGACCACATTACTCCTGTCCTGGCTTCTCTGCACTGGCTCCCTATACAGTCTAGAATAGAATTCAAGATCCTTCTTCTCACCTACAAAGCTCTAAATGGCCAGGCACCATCTTATCTTAAGGAGCTACTAGTGCCGTACTGTCCCTTGAGAGCGTTGCGGTCCCGGAGTGCAGGCCTGCTGGTGGTACCTACAGTCTCCAAGTGTACTATGGGGGGTAAAGCCTTCAGTTATCGGGCTCCTCTCCTCTGGAACCGCCTTCCAGCCGGGGTCCGGGAGGCAGACACAGTCTGTATTTTTAAGATTAGACTTAAAACTTTCCTTTTTGATAAATCTTATAGTTAGGGCTGGTGCTGGTGTAGACCAGCTCTTAGTTATGCTGCTATAGGCTTAGACTACCGGGGGAACTGGCACCTTGAGCTCCTCTCTCTCTCTCTCTCTCTCTCTCTCTCTCTGCATATACAGTACATCATATTACTGCATGTATCTATCTATAAATCTCAGTCACTAACCACCTACTTTCCTGGGAGCTCTTGAGCTCCCCTAGGCTCCTCAAGATCATCGGTTGACGGCTTGCCAGAACAACCCCCACCCCACCACTACCCCCTCCCCACCGGATCGTGGGTTGGCGGCCTGCCAGAACAACCCCCCACACCCCCTCCCCTCCCCACCGGATTGCTGATGGACGGTCTACCTCCCCCCACCCCCTTGCTCTCTATCCCTCTTCCTGCATCTTATCCCATCTCTCCCCCTATCCCTTTCCAAGCCCGGCGCAGTCTAGGCCTGTGAAGACTGTTTCGTCATGAGCCGGGGATCCGGCCGAAGATTTCTGCCTTTTAATAAGGCAGTTTTTTCTTACCACTGTAACTTTTGCTGCTTTGCTAAAGTGCTCATGATGGATAGGCCGGATCTTTGTAACATAGCAATAAGTAAGGTCCTTTACCTGCTTTTTGTAACATAACAATGAGTAAGGTCTTTTACCTGCTCTTTTGTAATGTTAACAGACAATGAGTAAGGTATTTTACCTGCTTCTTGTAAAGTGTCTCGAGATAACACTTGTTATGAGTTGACGCTATACAAATAAAAGTTGATTGATTGATTGTGATCTTCTTGTGATCTTGTAGTTCTCTTGTGATCTTGTAGTTCTCATGTGATCTTGTAGTTCTCCTGTGTTCTTGTAGTTCTCATGTGATCTTGTAGTTCTCATTATTGTAGTTCTCTTGTGATCTTGTAGTTCTCTTGTGATCTTGTAGTTCTCTGTGATCTTGTAGTTCTCCTTATTGTAGTTCTCTTGTGATCTTGTAGTTCTCCTTGTTGTAGTTCTCTTGTGATCTTGTAGTTCTCCTGTGATCTTGTAGTTCTCCTGTTATCTTGTAGTTCTCCTGTGATCTTGTAGTTCTCCTGTTATCTTGTAGTTCTCCTGTGATCTTGTAGTTCTCATGTGATCTTGTAGTTCTCTTGTGATCTTGTAGTTCTCCTGTGATCTTGTAGTTCTTATGTGATCTTGTAGTTCTCCTTATTGTAGTTCTCCTGTGATCTTGTAGTTCTCTTGTGATCTTGTAGTTCTCTGTGATCTTGTAGTTCTCCTTATTGTAGTTCTCTTGTGATCTTGTAGTTCTCCTTATTGTAGTTCTCTTGTGATGTTGTAGTTCTCCTGTTATCTTGTAGTTCTCCTTTGATCTTGTAGTTCTCTTGTGATCTTGTAGTTCTCCTGTGATCTTGTAGTTCTCTGTGATCTTTTAGTTCTCCTGTGATCTTCTAGTTCTCCTGTGATCTTGTAGTTCTCTGTGATCTTGTAGTTCTCCTTATTGTAGTTCTCTTGTGATCTTGTAGTTCTCCTTATTGTAGTTCTCTTGTGATCTTGTAGTTCTCTTGTGATCTTGTAGTTCTCCTGTGATCTTGTAGTTCTCATGTGATCTTGTAGTTCTCATGTGATCTTGTAGTTCTCATGTGATCTTGTAGTTCTCTTGTGATCTTCTTGTGATCTTGTAGTTCTCTTGTGATCTTGTAGTTCTCATGTGATCTTGTAGTTCTCTTGTGATCTTCTTGTGATCTTGTAGTTCTCTTGTGATCTTGTAGTTCTCATGTGATCTTGTAGTTCTCATGTGATCTTCTAGTTCTCCTGTGATCTTGTAGTTCTCTTGTGATCTTGTAGTTCTCCTTATTGTAGTTCTCTTGTGATCTTGTAGTTCTCTTGTGATCTTGTAGTTCTCTGTGATCTTGTAGTTCTCCTTATTGTAGTTCTCTTGTGATCTTGTAGTGCTCCTTATTGTAGTTCTCTTGTGATCTTGTAGTTCTCCTGTGATCTTGTCTTTCTCCTGTTATCTTGTAGTTCTCCTGTGATCTTTTAGTTCTCCTGTTATCTTGTAGTTCTCCTGTGATCTTGTAGTTCTCATGTGATCTTGTAGTTCTCTTGTGATCTTGTAGTTCTCCTGTGATCTTGTAGTTCTCATGTGATCTTGTAGTTCTCCTTATTGTAGTTCTCTTGTGATCTTGTAGTTCTCTTGTGATCTTGTAGTTGTCTGTGATCTTGTAGTTCTCCTTATTGTAGTTCTCTTGTGATCTTGTAGTTCTCCTGTTATCTTGTAGTTCTCCTTTGATCTTGTAGTTCTCCTGTGATCTTGTAGTTCTCCTGTTATCTTGTAGTTCTCCTGTGATATTGTAGTTCTCCTGTGATCTTGTAGTTCTCTGTGATCTTGTAGTTCTCATGTGATCTTGTAGTTCTCATGTGATCTTGTAGTTCTCATGTGATCTTGTAATTCTCTTGTGATCTTCTTGTGATCTTGTAGTTCTCTTGTGATCTTGTAGTTCTCATGTGATCTTGTAGTTCTCCTGTGTTCTTGTAGTTCTCATGTGATCTTGTAGTTCTCATTATTGTAGTTCTCTTGTGATCTTGTAGTTCTCTTGTGATCTTGTAGTTCTCTGTGATCTTGTAGTTCTCCTTATTGTAGTTCTCTTCTGATCTTGTAGTTCTCCTTATTGTAGTTCTCTTGTGATCTTGTAGTTCTCCTGTTATATTGTAGTTCTCATGTGATCTTGTAGTTCTCATGTGATCTTGTAATTCTCTTGTGATCTTCTTGTGATCTTGTAGTTCTCTTGTGATCTTGTAGTTCTCATGTGATCTTGTAGTTCTCCTGTGTTCTTGTAGTTCTCATGTGATCTTGTAGTTCTCATTATTGTAGTTCTCTTGTGATCTTGTAGTTCTCTTGTGATCTTGTAGTTCTCTGTGATCTTGTAGTTCTCCTTATTGTAGTTCTCTTGTGATCTTGTAGTTCTCCTTATTGTAGTTCTCTTGTGATCTTGTAGTTCTCCTGTTATCTTGTAGTTCTCCTGTTATCTTGTAGTTCTCCTGTGATCTTGTAGTTCTCCTGTTATCTTGTAGTTCTCCTGTGATCTTGTAGTTCTCATGTGATCTTGTAGTTCTCTTGTGATCTTGTAGTTCTCCTGTGATCTTGTAGTTCTCATGTGATCTTGTAGTTCTCCTTATTGTAGTTCTCTTTTGATCTTGTAGTTCTCTTGTGATCTTGTAGTTCTCTGTGATCTTGTAGTTCTCCTTATTGTAGTTCTCTTGTGATCTTGTAGTTCTCCTTATTGTAGTTCTCTTGTGATCTTGTAGTTCTCCTGTTATCTTGTAGTTCTCCTTTGATCTTGAAGTTCTCTTGTGATCTTGTAGTTCTCCTGTGATCTTGTAGTTCTCTGTGATCTTGTAGTTCTCATGTGATCTTGTAGTTCTCATGTGATCTTGTAGTTCTCTTGTGATCTTGTAGTTCTCCTGTGATCTTGTAGTTCTCCTGTGATCTTGTAGTTCTCTGTGATCTTGTAGTTCTCCTTATTGTAGTTCTCTTGTGATCTTGTAGTTCTCCTTATTGTAGTTCTCTTGTGATCTTGTAGTTCTCCTGTGATCTTGTAGTTCTCTTGTGATCTTGTAGTTCTCCTGTGATCTTGTAGTTCTCATGTGATCTTGTAGTTCTCATGTGATCTTGTAGTTCTCTTGTGATCTTCTTGTGATCTTGTAGTTCTCTTGTGATCTTGTAGTTCTCATGTGATCTTGTAGTTCTCTTGTGATCTTCTTGTGATCTTGTAGTTCTCTTGTGATCTTGTAGTTCTCCTGTGATCTTGTAGTTCTCCTGTTATCTTGTAGTTCTCCTGTGATCTTGTAGTTCTCCTGTTATCTTATAGTTCTCCTGTGATCTTGTAGTTCTCATGTGATCTTGTAGTTCTCTTGTGATCTTGTAGTTCTCCTGTGATCTTGCAGTTCTCATGTGATCTTGTAGTTCTCCTTATTGTAGTTCTCTTGTGATCTTGTAGTTCTCTTGTGATCTTGTAGTTCTCTGTGATCTTGTAGTTCTCCTTATTGTAGTTCTCATGTGATCTTGTAGTTCTCCTTATTGTAGTTCTCTTGTGATCTTGTAGTTCTCCTGTTATCTTGTAGTTCTCCTTTGATCTTGTAGTTCTCTTGTGATCTTGTAGTTCTCTTATGATCTTGTAGTTCTCCTGTGATCTTGTAGTTCTCTTGTGATCTTGTAATTCTCATGTGATCTTGTAGTTCTCATGTGATCTTGTAGTTCTCATGTGATCTTGTAGTTCTCTTGTGATCTTCTTGTGATCTTGTAGTTCTCTTGTGATCTTGTAGTTCTCATGTGATCTTCTTGTGATCTTGTGATCTTCTTGTGATCTTGTAGTTCTCTTGTGATCTTGTAGTTCTCATGTGATCTTGAAGTTCTCTTGTGATCTTGTAGTTCTCATGTGATCTTGTAGTTCTCCTGTGATCTTGTAGTTCTCATGTGATCTTGTAGTTCTCCTTATTGTAGTTCTCTTGTGATCTTGTAGTTCTCCTTATTGTAGTTCTCTTGTGATCTTGTAGTTCTCCTTTTATCTTGTAGTTCTCCTGTTATCTTGTAGTTCTCCTGTGATATTGTAGTTCTCCTGATATCTTGTAGGTCTCTGTGATCTTGTAGTTCTCATGTGATCTTGTAGTTCTCATGTGATCTTGTAGTTCTCTTGTGATCTTCTTGTGATCTTGTAGTTCTCTTGTGATCTTGTAGTTCTCATGTGATCTTGTAGTTCTCCTGTGTTCTTGTAGTTCTCATGTGATCTTGTAGTTCTCATTATTGTAGTTCTCTTGTGATCTTGTAGTTCTCTTGTGATCTTGTAGTTCTCTGTGATCTTGTAGTTCTCCTTATTGTAGTTCTCTTGTGATCTTGTAGTTCTCCTTATTGTAGTTCTCTTGTGATCTTGTAGTTCTCCTTATTGTAGTTCTCTTGTGATCTTGTAGTTCTCCTGTGATCTTGTAGTTCTCCTGTTATCTTGTAGTTCTCCTGTGATCTTGTAGTTCTCCTGTTATCTTGTAGTTCTCCTGTGATCTTGTAGTTCTCATGTGATCTTGTAGTTCTCTTGTGATCTTGTAGTTCTCCTTATTGTAGTTCTCTTGTGATCTTGTAGTTCTCCTGTTATCTTGTAGTTCTCCTTTGATCTTGTAGTTCTCTTGTGATCTTGTAGTTCTCTTGTGATCTTGTAGTTCTCCTGTGATCTTGTAGTTCTCTGTGATCTTGTAGTTCTCATGTGATCTTGTAGTTCTCATGTGATCTTGTAGTTCTCTTGTGATCTTCTTGTGATCTTGTAGTTCTCTTGTGATCTTGTAGTTCTCATGTGATCTTCTTGTGATCTTGTGATCTTCTTGTGATCTTGTAGTTCTCTTGTGATCTTGTAGTTCTCCTTATTGTAGTTCTCTTGTGATCTTGTAGTTCTCTTGTGATCTTGTAGTTCTCTGTGATCTTGTAGTTCTCCTTATTGTAGTTCTCCTGTGATCTTGTAGTTCTCCTGTTATCTTGTAGTTCTCCTGTGATCTTGTAGTTCTCATGTGATCTTGTAGTTCTCTTGTGATCTTGTAGTTCTCCTGTGATCTTGTAGTTCTCATGTGATCTTGTAGTTCTCCTTATTGTAGTTCTCTTGTGATCTTGTAGTTCTCTTGTGATCTTGTAGTTCTCTGTGATCTTGTAGTTCTCCTTATTGTAGTTCTCTTGTGATCTTGTAGTTCTCATGTGAACCTGTAGTTCTCCTGTGATCTTGTAGTTCTCTTGTTATCTTGTAGTTCTCCTTATTGTAGTTCTCTTGTGATCTTGTAGTTCTCTTGTGATCTTGTAGTTCTCTGTGATCTTGTAGTTCTCCTTATTGTAGTTCTCTTATGATCTTGTAGTTCTCCTGTTATCTTGTAGTTCTCTTGTGATCTTGTAGTTCTCATGTGATCTTGTAGTTCTCTTGTGATCTTATAGTTCTCTTGTGATCTTGTAGTTCTCCTGTTATCTTGTAGTTCTCCTGTGATCTTGTAGTTCTCATGTGATCTTGTAGTTCTCTTGTGATCTTGTAGTTCTCCTGTTATCTTGTAGTTCTCCTTATTGTAGTTCTCTTGTGATCTTGTAGTTCTCTTGAGATCTTGTAGTTCTCTGTGATCTTGTAGTTCTCCTTATTGTAGTTCTCTTGTGATCTTGTAGTTCTCCTGTGATCTTGTAGTTCTCATGTGATCTTGTAGTTCTCCTTATTGTAGTTCTCTTATGATCTTGTAGTTCTCCTGTTATCTTGTAGTTCTCTTGTGATCTTGTAGTTCTCATGTGATCTTGTAGTTCTCTTGTGATCTTATAGTTCTCTTGTGATCTTGTAGTTCTCCTGTTATCTTGTAGTTCTCCTGTGATCTTGTAGTTCTCATGTGATCTTGTAGTTCTCTTGTGATCTTGTAGTTCTCCTGTTATCTTGTAGTTCTCCTTATTGTAGTTCTCTTGTGATCTTGTAGTTCTCTTGAGATCTTGTAGTTCTCTGTGATCTTGTAGTTCTCCTTATTGTAGTTCTCTTGTGATCTTGTAGTTCTCCTGTGATCTTGTAGTTCTCATGTGATCTTGTAGTTCTCCTTATTGTAGTTCTCTTGTGATCTTGTAGTTCTCTTGTGATCTTGTAGTTGTCTGTGATCTTGTAGTTCTCCTTATTGTAGTTCTCTTGTGATCTTGTAGTTCTCCTGTTATCTTGTAGTTCTCCTTTGATCTTGTAGTTCTCCTGTGATCTTGTAGTTCTCCTGTTATCTTGTAGTTCTCCTGTGATATTGTAGTTCTCCTGTGATCTTGTAGTTCTCTGTGATCTTGTAGTTCTCATGTGATCTTGTAGTTCTCATGTGATCTTGTAGTTCTCATGTGATCTTGTAAATCTCTTGTGATCTTCTTGTGATCTTGTAGTTCTCTTGTGATCTTGTAGTTCTCATGTGATCTTGTAGTTCTCCTGTGTTCTTGTAGTTCTCATGTGATCTTGTAGTTCTCATTATTGTAGTTCTCTTGTGATCTTGTAGTTCTCTTGTGATCTTGTAGTTCTCTGTGATCTTGTAGTTCTCCTTATTGTAGTTCTCTTGTGATCTTGTAGTTCTCCTTATTGTAGTTCTCTTGTGATCTTGTAGTTCTCCTGTTATCTTGTAGTTCTCATGTGATCTTGTAGTTCTCATGTGATCTTGTAATTCTCTTGTGATCTTCTTGTGATCTTGTAGTTCTCTTGTGATCTTGTAGTTCTCATGTGATCTTGTAGTTCTCCTGTGTTCTTGTAGTTCTCATGTGATCTTGTAGTTCTCATTATTGTAGTTCTCTTGTGATCTTGTAGTTCTCTTGTGATCTTGTAGTTCTCTGTGATCTTGTAGTTCTCCTTATTGTAGTTCTCTTGTGATCTTGTAGTTCTCCTTATTGTAGTTCTCTTGTGATCTTGTAGTTCTCCTGTTATCTTGTAGTTCTCCTGTTATCTTGTAGTTCTCCTGTGATCTTGTAGTTCTCCTGTTATCTTGTAGTTCTCCTGTGATCTTGTAGTTCTCATGTGATCTTGTAGTTCTCTTGTGATCTTGTAGTTCTCCTGTGATCTTGTAGTTCTCATGTGATCTTGTAGTTCTCCTTATTGTAGTTCTCTTTTGATCTTGTAGTTCTCTTGTGATCTTGTAGTTCTCTGTGATCTTGTAGTTCTCCTTATTGTAGTTCTCTTGTGATCTTGTAGTTCTCCTTATTGTAGTTCTCTTGTGATCTTGTAGTTCTCCTGTTATCTTGTAGTTCTCCTTTGATCTTGAAGTTCTCTTGTGATCTTGTAGTTCTCCTGTGATCTTGTAGTTCTCTGTGATCTTGTAGTTCTCATGTGATCTTGTAGTTCTCATGTGATCTTGTAGTTCTCTTGTGATCTTGTAGTTCTCCTGTGATCTTGTAGTTCTCCTGTGATCTTGTAGTTCTCTGTGATCTTGTAGTTCTCCTTATTGTAGTTCTCTTGTGATCTTGTAGTTCTCCTTATTGTAGTTCTCTTGTGATCTTGTAGTTCTCCTGTGATCTTGTAGTTCTCTTGTGATCTTGTAGTTCTCCTGTGATCTTGTAGTTCTCATGTGATCTTGTAGTTCTCATGTGATCTTGTAGTTCTCTTGTGATCTTCTTGTGATCTTGTAGTTCTCTTGTGATCTTGTAGTTCTCATGTGATCTTGTAGTTCTCTTGTGATCTTCTTGTGATCTTGTAGTTCTCTTGTGATCTTGTAGTTCTCCTGTGATCTTGTAGTTCTCGCGTTATCTTGTAGTTCTCCTGTGATCTTGTAGTTCTCCTGTTATCTTATAGTTCTCCTGTGATCTTGTAGTTCTCATGTGATCTTGTAGTTCTCTTGTGATCTTGTAGTTCTCCTGTGATCTTGCAGTTCTCATGTGATCTTGTAGTTCTCCTTATTGTAGTTCTCTTGTGATCTTGTAGTTCTCTTGTGATCTTGTAGTTCTCTGTGATCTTGTAGTTCTCCTTATTGTAGTTCTCTTGTGATCTTGTAGTTCTCCTTATTGTAGTTCTCTTGTGATCTTGTAGTTCTCCTGTTATCTTGTAGTTCTCCTTTGATCTTGTAGTTCTCTTGTGATCTTGTAGTTCTCTTGTGATCTTGTAGTTCTCCTGTGATCTTGTAGTTCTCTTGTGATCTTGTAATTCTCATGTGATCTTGTAGTTCTCATGTGATCTTGTAGTTCTCATGTGATCTTGTAGTTCTCTTGTGATCTTCTTGTGATCTTGTAGTTCTCTTGTGATCTTGTAGTTCTCATGTGATCTTCTTGTGATCTTGTGATCTTCTTGTGATCTTGTAGTTCTCTTGTGATCTTGTAGTTCTCATGTGATCTTGAAGTTCTCTTGTGATCTTGTAGTTCTCATGTGATCTTGTAGTTCTCCTGTGATCTTGTAGTTCTCATGTGATCTTGTAGTTCTCCTTATTGTAGTTCTCTTGTGATCTTGTAGTTCTCCTTATTGTAGTTCTCTTGTGATCTTGTAGTTCTCCTTTTATCTTGTAGTTCTCCTGTTATCTTGTAGTTCTCCTGTGATATTGTAGTTCTCCTGATATCTTGTAGGTCTCTGTGATCTTGTAGTTCTCATGTGATCTTGTAGTTCTCATGTGATCTTGTAGTTCTCTTGTGATCTTCTTGTGATCTTGTAGTTCTCTTGTGATCTTGTAGTTCTCATGTGATCTTGTAGTTCTCCTGTGTTCTTGTAGTTCTCATGTGATCTTGTAGTTCTCATTATTGTAGTTCTCTTGTGATCTTGTAGTTCTCTTGTGATCTTGTAGTTCTCTGTGATCTTGTAGTTCTCCTTATTGTAGTTCTCTTGTGATCTTGTAGTTCTCCTTATTGTAGTTCTCTTGTGATCTTGTAGTTCTCCTTATTGTAGTTCTCTTGTGATCTTGTAGTTCTCCTGTGATCTTGTAGTTCTCCTGTTATCTTGTAGTTCTCCTGTGATCTTGTAGTTCTCCTGTTATCTTGTAGTTCTCCTGTGATCTTGTAGTTCTCATGTGATCTTGTAGTTCTCTTGTGATCTTGTAGTTCTCCTTATTGTAGTTCTCTTGTGATCTTGTAGTTCTCCTGTTATCTTGTAGTTCTCCTTTGATCTTGTAGTTCTCTTGTGATCTTGTAGTTCTCTTGTGATCTTGTAGTTCTCCTGTGATCTTGTAGTTCTCTGTGATCTTGTAGTTCTCATGTGATCTTGTAGTTCTCATGTGATCTTGTAGTTCTCTTGTGATCTTCTTGTGATCTTGTAGTTCTCTTGTGATCTTGTAGTTCTCATGTGATCTTCTTGTGATCTTGTGATCTTCTTGTGATCTTGTAGTTCTCTTGTGATCTTGTAGTTCTCCTTATTGTAGTTCTCTTGTGATCTTGTAGTTCTCTTGTGATCTTGTAGTTCTCTGTGATCTTGTAGTTCTCCTTATTGTAGTTCTCCTGTGATCTTGTAGTTCTCCTGTTATCTTGTAGTTCTCCTGTGATCTTGTAGTTCTCATGTGATCTTGTAGTTCTCTTGTGATCTTGTAGTTCTCCTGTGATCTTGTAGTTCTCATGTGATCTTGTAGTTCTCCTTATTGTAGTTCTCTTGTGATCTTGTAGTTCTCTTGTGATCTTGTAGTTCTCTGTGATCTTGTAGTTCTCCTTATTGTAGTTCTCTTGTGATCTTGTAGTTCTCATGTGAACCTGTAGTTCTCCTGTGATCTTGTAGTTCTCTTGTTATCTTGTAGTTCTCCTTATTGTAGTTCTCTTGTGATCTTGTAGTTCTCTTGTGATCTTGTAGTTCTCTGTGATCTTGTAGTTCTCCTTATTGTAGTTCTCTTATGATCTTGTAGTTCTCCTGTTATCTTGTAGTTCTCTTGTGATCTTGTAGTTCTCATGTGATCTTGTAGTTCTCTTGTGATCTTATAGTTCTCTTGTGATCTTGTAGTTCTCCTGTTATCTTGTAGTTCTCCTGTGATCTTGTAGTTCTCATGTGATCTTGTAGTTCTCTTGTGATCTTGTAGTTCTCCTGTTATCTTGTAGTTCTCCTTATTGTAGTTCTCTTGTGATCTTGTAGTTCTCTTGAGATCTTGTAGTTCTCTGTGATCTTGTAGTTCTCCTTATTGTAGTTCTCTTGTGATCTTGTAGTTCTCCTTATTGTAGTTCTCTTGTGATCTTGTAGTTCTCCTGTGATCTTGTAGTTCTCCTGTGATATTGTAGTTCTCCTGTGATCTTGTAGTTCTCTGTGATCTTGTAGTTCTCTGTGATCTTGTAGTTCTCCTGTTATCTTGTAGTTCTCCTGTGATATTGTAGTTCTCCTGTGATCTTGTAGTTCTCTGTGATCTTGTAGTTCTCATGTGATCTTGTAGTTCTCATGTGATCTTGTAGTTCTCATGTGATCTTGTAGTTCTCATGTGATCTTGTAGTTCTCATGTGATCTTGTAGTTCTCTTGTGATCTTCTTGTGATCTTGTAGTTCTCTTGTGATCTTGTAGTTCTCATGTGATCTTGTAGTTCTCTTGTGATCTTCTTGTGATCTTGTAGTTCTCTTGTGATCTTGTAGTTCTCTTGTGATCTTGTAGTTCTCATGTGATCTTGTAGTTCTCCTGTGATCTTGTAGTTCTCATGTGATCTTGTAGTTCTCCTTATTGTAGTTCTCTTGTGATCTTGTAGTTCTCTTGTGATCTTGTAGTTCTCTGTCATCTTGTAGTTCTCCTTATTGTAGTTCTCTTGTGATCTTGTAGTTCTCCTTATTGTAGTTCTCTTGTTATCTTGTAGTTCTCTGTGATCTTGTAGTTCTCCTGTTATCTTGTAGTTCTCCTGTGATCTTGTAGTTCTCCTGTTATCTTGTAGTTCTCCTGTGATCTTGTAGTTCTCATTTGATCTTGTAGTTCTCTTGTGATCTTGTAGTTCTCCTGTGATCTTGTAGTTCTCATGTGATCTTGTAGTTCTCCTTATTGTAGTTCTCTTGTGATCTTGTAGTTCTCTTGTGATCTTGTAGTTCTCCTTATTGTAGTTCTCTTGTGATCTTGTAGTTCTCCTGTTATCTTGTAGTTCTCCTTTGATCTTGTAGTTCTCTTGTGATCTTGTAGTTCTCCTGTGATCTTGTAATTCTCCTTATTGTAGTTCTCTTGTGATCTTGTAGTTCTCTTGTGATCTTGTAGTTCTCTTGTGATCTTGTAGTTCTCTGTGATCTTGTAGTTCTCCTTATTGTAGTTCTCTTGTGATCTTGTAGTTCTCCTTATTGTAGTTCTCTTGTGATCTTGTAGTTCTCCTGTTATCTTGTAGTTCTCTTGTGATCTTGTAGTTCTCTTGTGATCTTGTAGTTCTCATGTGATCTTGTAGTTCTCTTGTGATCTTGTAGTTCTCCTGTAATCTTGTAGTTCTCCTGTGATCTTGTAGTTCTCTGTGATCTTGTAGTTCTCCTTATTGTAGTTCTCTTGTGATCTTGTAGTTCTCCTTATTGTAGTTCTCTTGTGATCTTGTAGTTCTCCTGTGATCTTGTAGTTCTCTTGTGATCTTGTAGTTCTCCTGTGATCTTGTAGTTCTCTGTGATCTTATAGTTCTCATGTGATCTTGTAGTTCTCATGTGAACTTGTAGTTCTCTTGTGATCTTCTTGTGATCTTGTAGTTCTCTTGTGATCTTCTTGTGATCTTGTAGTTCTCTTGTGATCTTGTAGTTCTCATGTGATCTTGTAGTTCTCCTGTGATCTTGTAGTTCTCTGTGATTTTGTAGTTCTCTTGTGATCTTGTAGTTCTCATTTGATCTTGTAGTTCTCTTGTGATCTTCTTGTGATCTTGTAGTTCTCTTGTGATCTTGTAGTTCTCATGTGATCTTGTAGTTCTCCTGTGTTCTTGTAGTTCTCATGTGATCTTGTAGTTCTCCTTATTGTAGTTCTCTTGTGATCTTGTAGTTCTCTTGTGATCTTGTAGTTCTCTGTGATCTTGTGGTTCTCCTTATTGTAGTTCTCTTGTGATCTTGTAGTTCTCCTTATTGTAGTTCTCTTGTGATCTTCTAGTTCTCCTGTGATCTTGTAGTTCTCCTGTTATCTTGTAGTTCTCCTGTGATCTTGTAGTTCTCTTGTGATCTTCTTGTGATCTTGTAGTTCTCATGTGATCTTGTAGTTCGCTTGTGATCTTGTAGTTCTCATGTGATCTTGTAGTTGTCTTATGATCTTGTAGTTCTCATGTGATTTTGTAGTTTTCTTGTGATCTTGTAGTTCTCATGTGATCTTGTAGTTTTCTTGTGATCTTGTAGTTCTCCTGTGATCTTGTAGTTCTCCTGTGATCTTGTAGTTCTCATGTGATCTTGTAGTTCTCTTGTGATCTTCTTTTGATCTTGTAGTTCTCTTGTGATCTTGTAGTTCTCTTGTGATCTTGTAGTTCTCATGTGATCTTGTAGTTCTCCTGTGATCTTGTAGTTCTCATGTGATCTTGTAGTTCTCATGTGATCTTGTAGTTCTCCTGTGATCTTGTAGTTCTCATGTGATCTTGTAGTTCTCCTTATTGTAGTTCTCTTGTGATCTTGTAGTTCTCTTGTGATCTTGTAGTTCTCCTTATTGTAGTTCTCTTCTGATCTTGTAGTTCTCCTGTTATCTTGTAGTTCTCCTTTGATCTTGTAGTTCTCTTGTGATCTTGTAGTTCTCCTGTGATCTTGTAGTTCTCATGTGATCTTTTAGTTCTCATGTGATCTTGTAGTTCTCTTGTGATCTTCTTGTGATCTTGTAGTTCTCTTGTGATCTTGTAGTTCTCATGTGATCTTGTAGTTCTCTTGTGATCTTCTTGTGATCTTGTAGTTCTCTTGTGATCTTGTAGTTCTCTTGTGATCTTGTAGTTCTCATGTGATCTTGTAGTTCTCCTGTGATCTTGTAGTTCTCATGTGATCTTGTGGTTCTCCTTATTGTAGTTCTCTTGTGATCTTGTAGTTCTCTTGTGATCTTGTAGTTCTCTGTCATCTTGTAGTTCTCCTTATTGTAGTTCTCTTGTTATCTTGTAGTTCTCTGTGATCTTGTAGTTCTCCTGTTATCTTGTAGTTCTCCTGTGATCTTGTAGTTCTCCTGTTATCTTGTAGTTCTCCTGTGATCTTGTAGTTCTCATTTGATCTTGTAGTTCTCTTGTGATCTTGTAGTTCTCCTGTGATCTTGTAGTTCTCATGTGATCTTGTATTTCTCCTTATTGTAGTTCTCGTGTGATCTTGTAGTTCTCTTGTGATCTTGTAGTTCTCTGTGATCTTGTAGTTCTCCTTATTGTAGTTCTCTTGTGATCTTGTAGTTCTCCTTATTGTAGTTCTCTTGTGATCTTGTAGTTCTCCTGTTATCTTGTAGTTCTCCTTTGATCTTGTAGTTCTCTTGTGATCTTGTAGTTCTCTTGTGATCTTGTAGTTCTCATGTGATCTTGTAGTTCTCTTGTGATCTTGTAGTTCTCCTGTAATCTTGTAGTTCTCCTGATATCTTGTAGTTCTCTGTGATCTTGTAGTTCTCCTTATTGTAGTTCTCTTGTGATCTTGTAGTTCTCCTTATTGTAGTTCTCTTGTGATCTTGTAGTTCTCCTGTGATCTTGTAGTTCTCTTGTGATCTTGTAGTTCTCCTGTGATCTTGTAGTTCTCTGTGATCTTGTAGTTCTCATGTGATCTTGTAGTTCTCATGTGATCTTGTAGTTCTCATGTGATCTTGTAGTTCTCCTGGAATCTTGTAGTTCTCTTGTGATCTTGTAGTTCTCCTTATTGTAGTTCTCTTGTGATCTTGTAGTTCTCCTGTGATCTTGTAGTTCTCCTGTTATCTTGTAGTTCTCCTGTGATCTTGTAGTTCTCCTGTGATCTTGTAGTTCTCTGTGATTTTGTAGTTCTCTTGTGATCTTGTAGTTCTCATGTGATCTTGTAGTTCTCTTGTGATCTTCTTGTGATCTTGTAGTTCTCATGTGATCTTGTAGTTCTCCTGGAATCTTGTAGTTCTCTTGTGATCTTGTAGTTCTCCTTATTGTAGTTCTCTTGTGATCTTGTAGTTCTCCTGTGATCTTGTAGTTCTCCTGTTATCTTGTAGTTCTCCTGTGATCTTGTAGTTCTCCTGTGATCTTGTAGTTCTCTGTGATTTTGTAGTTCTCTTGTGATCTTGTAGTTCTCATGTGATCTTGTAGTTCTCTTGTGATCTTCTTGTGATCTTGTAGTTCTCTTGTGATCTTGTAGTTCTCATGTGATCTTGTAGTTCTCCTGTGTTCTTGTAGTTCTCATGTGATCTTGTAGTTCTCCTTATTGTAGTTCTCTTGTGATCTTGTAGTTCTCTTGTGATCTTGTAGTTCTCTGTGATCTTGTAGTTCTCCTTATTGTAGTTCTCTTGTGATCTTGTAGTTCTCCTTATTGTAGTTCTCTTGTGATCTTCTAGTTCTCCTGTGATCTTGTAGTTCTCCTGTTATCTTGTAGTTCTCCTGTGATCTTGTAGTTCTCCTGTTATCTTGTAGTTCTCCTGTGATCTTGTAGTTCTCATTTGATCTTGTAGTTCTCTTGTGATCTTGTAGTTCTCCTGTGATCTTGTAGTTCTCATGTGATCTTGTATTTCTCCTTATTGTAGTTCTCTTGTGATCTTGTAGTTCTCTTGTGATCTTGTAGTTCTCTGTGATCTTGTAGTTCTCCTTATTGTAGTTCTCTTGTGATCTTGTAGTTCTCCTTATTGTAGTTCTCTTGTGATCTTGTAGTTCTCCTGTTATCTTGTAGTTCTCCTTTGATCTTGTAGTTCTCTTGTGATCTTGTAGTTCTCTTGTGATCTTGTAGTTCTCTTGTGATCTTGTAGTTCTCATGTGATCTTGTAGTTCTCCTGTGATCTTGTAGTTCTCTGTGATTTTGTAGTTCTCTTGTGATCTTGTAGTTCTCATTTGATCTTGTAGTTCTCTTGTGATCTTCTTGTGATCTTGTAGTTCTCTTGTGATCTTGTAGTTCTCATGTGATCTTGTAGTTCTCCTGTGTTCTTGTAGTTCTCATGTGATCTTGTAGTTCTCCTTATTGTAGTTCTCTTGTGATCTTGTAGTTCTCTTGTGATCTTGTAGTTCTCTGTGATCTTGTAGTTCTCCTGTTATCTTGTAGTTCTCCTGTGATCTTGTAGTTCTCTTGTGATCTTCTTGTGATCTTGTAGTTCTCTTGTGATCTTGTAGTTCTCATGTGATCTTGTAGTTCTCCTGTGTTCTTGTAGTTCTCATGTGATCTTGTAGTTCTCCTTATTGTAGTTCTCTTGTGATCTTGTAGTTCTCTTGTGATCTTGTAGTTCTCTGTGATCTTGTAGTTCTCCTGTTATCTTGTAGTTCTCCTGTGATCTTGTAGTTCTCTTGTGATCTTCTTGTGATCTTGTAGTTCTCATGTGATCTTGTAGTTCGCTTGTGATCTTGTAGTTCTCATGTGATCTTGTAGTTGTCTTATGATCTTGTAGTTCTCATGTGATTTTGTAGTTCTCTTGTGATCTTGTAGTTCTCATGTGATCTTGTAGTTTTCTTGTGATCTTGTAGTTCTCCTGTGATCTTGTAGTTCTCCTGTGATCTTGTAGTTCTCATGTGATCTTGTAGTTCTCTTGTGATCTTCTTTTGATCTTGTAGTTCTCTTGTGATCTTGTAGTTCTCATGTGATCTTGTAGTTCTCTTGTGATCTTCTCGTGATCTTGTAGTTCTCTTGTGATCTTGTAGTTCTCTTGTGATCTTGTAGTTCTCATGTGATCTTGTAGTTCTCCTGTGATCTTGTAGTTCTCATGTGATCTTGTAGTTCTCCTGTGATCTTGTAGTTCTCATGTGATCTTGTAGTTCTCCTTATTGTAGTTCTCCTTATTGTAGTTCTCTTGTGATCTTGTAGTTCTCTTGTGATCTTGTAGTTCTCCTTATTGTAGTTCTCTTGTGATCTTGTAGTTCTCCTTATTGTAGTTCTCTTGTGATCTTGTAGTTCTCCTGTTATCTTGTAGTTCTCCTTTGATCTTGTAGTTCTCTTGTGATCTTGTAGTTCTCTTGTGATCTTGTAGTTCTCATGTGATCTTGTAGTTCTCTTGTGATCTTGTAGTTCTCCTGTAATCTTGTAGTTCTCCTGTGATCTTGTAGTTCTCTTGTGATCTTGTAGTTCTCCTGTGATCTTGTAGTTCTCTGTGATCTTGTAGTTCTCATGTGATCTTGTAGTTCTCATGTGATCTTGTAGTTCTCATGTGAACTTGTAGTTCTCTTGTGATCTTCTTGTGATCTTGTAGTTCTCTTGTGATCTTCTTGTGATCTTGTAGTTCTCTTGTGATCTTGTAGTTCTCATGTGATCTTGTAGTTCTCCTGTGATCTTGTAGTTCTCTGTGATTTTGTTGTTCTCTTGTGATCTTGTAGTTCTCATTTGATCTTGTAGTTCTCTTGTGATCTTCTTGTGATCTTGTAGTTATCTTGTGATCTTGTAGTTCTCATGTGATCTTGTAGTTCTCCTGTGTTCTTGTAGTTCTCATGTGATCTTGTAGTTCTCCTTATTGTAGTTCTCTTGTGATCTTGTAGTTCTCTTGTGATCTTGTAGTTCTCTGTGATCTTGTAGTTCTCCTTATTGTAGTTCTCTTGTGATCTTGTAGTTCTCCTTATTGTAGTTCTCTTGTGATCTTCTAGTTCTCCTGTGATCTTGTAGTTCTCCTGTTATCTTGTAGTTCTCCTGTGATCTTGTAGTTCTCTTGTGATCTTCTTGTGATCTTGTAGTTCTCATGTGATCTTGTAGTTCGCTTGTGATCTTGTAGTTCTCATGTGATCTTGTAGTTGTCTTATGATCTTGTAGTTCTCATGTGATTTTGTAGTTTTCTTGTGATCTTGTAGTTCTCATGTGATCTTGTAGTTTTCTTGTGATCTTGTAGTTCTCCTGTGATCTTGTAGTTCTCCTGTGATCTTGTAGTTCTCATGTGATCTTGTAGTTCTCTTGTGATCTTCTTTTGATCTTGTAGTTCTCTTGTGATCTTGTAGTTCTCATGTGATCTTGTAGTTCTCTTGTGATCTTCTTGTGATCTTGTAGTTCTCTTGTGATCTTGTAGTTCTCTTGTGATCTTGTAGTTCTCATGTGATCTTGTAGTTCTCCTGTGATCTTGTAGTTCTCATGTGATCTTGTAGTTCTCATGTGATCTTGTAGTTCTCCTGTGATCTTGTAGTTCTCATGTGATCTTGTAGTTCTCCTTATTGTAGTTCTCTTGTGATCTTGTAGTTCTCTTGTGATCTTGTAGTTCTCCTTATTGTAGTTCTCTTCTGATCTTGTAGTTCTCCTGTTATCTTGTAGTTCTCCTTTGATCTTGTAGTTCTCTTGTGATCTTGTAGTTCTCCTGTGATCTTGTAGTTCTCATGTGATCTTGTAGTTCTCATGTGATCTTGTAGTTCTCTTGTGATCTTCTTGTGATCTTGTAGTTCTCTTGTGATCTTGTAGTTCTCATGTGATCTTGTAGTTCTCTTGTGATCTTCTTGTGATCTTGTAGTTCTCTTGTGATCTTGTAGTTCTCTTGTGATCTTGTAGTTCTCATGTGATCTTGTAGTTCTCCTGTGATCTTGTAGTTCTCATGTGATCTTGTAGTTCTCCTTATTGTAGTTCTCTTGTGATCTTGTAGTTCTCTTGTGATCTTGTAGTTCTCTGTCATCTTGTAGTTCTCCTTATTGTAGTTCTCTTGTGATCTTGTAGTTCTCTTGTGATCTTGTAGTTCTCATGTGATCTTGTAGTTCTCCTGTGATCTTGTAGTTCTCTTGTGATCTTGTAGTTCTCCTTATTGTAGTTCTCTTGTGATCTTCTAGTTCTCCTGTGATCTTGTAGTTCTCCTGTTATCTTGTAGTTCTCCTGTGATCTTGTAGTTCTCTTGTGATCTTCTTGTGATCTTGTAGTTCTCATGTGATCTTGTAGTTCGCTTGTGATCTTGTAGTTCTCATGTGATCTTGTAGTTGTCTTATGATCTTGTAGTTCTCATGTTATTTTGTAGTTTTCTTGTGATCTTGTAGTTCTCATGTGATCTTGTAGTTTTCTTGTGATCTTGTAGTTCTCCTGTGATCTTGTAGTTCTCCTGTGATCTTGTAGTTCTCATGTGATCTTGTAGTTCTCTTGTGATCTTCTTTTGATCTTGTAGTTCTCTTGTGATCTTGTAGTTCTCTTGTGATCTTGTAGTTCTCATGTGATCTTGTAGTTCTCCTGTGATCTTGTAGTTCTCATGTGATCTTGTAGTTCTCATGTGATCTTGTAGTTCTCCTGTGATCTTGTAGTTCTCATGTGATCTTGTAGTTCTCCTTATTGTAGTTCTCTTGTGATCTTGTAGTTCTCTTGTGATCTTGTAGTTCTCCTTATTGTAGTTCTCTTCTGATCTTGTAGTTCTCCTGTTATCTTGTAGTTCTCCTTTGATCTTGTAGTTCTCTTGTGATCTTGTAGTTCTCCTGTGATCTTGTAGTTCTCATGTGATCTTTTAGTTCTCATGTGATCTTGTAGTTCTCTTGTGATCTTCTTGTGATCTTGTAGTTCTCTTGTGATCTTGTAGTTCTCATGTGATCTTGTAGTTCTCTTGTGATCTTCTTGTGATCTTGTAGTTCTCTTGTGATCTTGTAGTTCTCTTGTGATCTTGTAGTTCTCATGTGATCTTGTAGTTCTCCTGTGATCTTGTAGTTCTCATGTGATCTTGTGGTTCTCCTTGTTGTAGTTCTCTTGTGATCTTGTAGTTCTCTTGTGATCTTGTAGTTCTCTGTCATCTTGTAGTTCTCCTTATTGTAGTTCTCTTGTTATCTTGTAGTTCTCTGTGATCTTGTAGTTCTCCTGTTATCTTGTAGTTCTCCTGTGATCTTGTAGTTCTCCTGTTATCTTGTAGTTCTCCTGTGATCTTGTAGTTCTCATTTGATCTTGTAGTTCTCTTGTGATCTTGTAGTTCTCCTGTGATCTTGTAGTTCTCATGTGATCTTGTATTTCTCCTTATTGTAGTTCTCGTGTGATCTTGTAGTTCTCTTGTGATCTTGTAGTTCTCTGTGATCTTGTAGTTCTCCTTATTGTAGTTCTCTTGTGATCTTGTAGTTCTCCTTATTGTAGTTCTCTTGTGATCTTGTAGTTCTCCTGTTATCTTGTAGTTCTCCTTTGATCTTGTAGTTCTCTTGTGATCTTGTAGTTCTCTTGTGATCTTGTAGTTCTCATGTGATCTTGTAGTTCTCTTGTGATCTTGTAGTTCTCCTGTAATCTTGTAGTTCTCCTGATATCTTGTAGTTCTCTGTGATCTTGTAGTTCTCCTTATTGTAGTTCTCTTGTGATCTTGTAGTTCTCCTTATTGTAGTTCTCTTGTGATCTTGTAGTTCTCCTGTGATCTTGTAGTTCTCTTGTGATCTTGTAGTTCTCCTGTGATCTTGTAGTTCTCTGTGATCTTGTAGTTCTCATGTGATCTTGTAGTTCTCATGTGATCTTGTAGTTCTCATGTGAACTTGTAGTTCTCTTGTGATCTTCTTCTGCTCTTGTAGTTCTCTTTTTCTCTTCTTGTGATCTTGTAGTTCTCTTGTGATCTTGTAGTTCTCATGTGATCTTGTAGTTCTCATGTGATCTTGTAGTTCTCCTGGAATCTTGTAGTTCTCTTGTGATCTTGTAGTTCTCCTTATTGTAGTTCTCTTGTGATCTTGTAGTTCTCCTGTGATCTTGTAGTTCTCCTGTTATCTTGTAGTTCTCCTGTGATCTTGTAGTTCTCCTGTGATCTTGTAGTTCTCTGTGATTTTGTAGTTCTCTTGTGATCTTGTAGTTCTCATGTGATCTTGTAGTTCTCTTGTGATCTTCTTGTGATCTTGTAGTTCTCATATGATCTTGTAGTTCTCCTGGAATCTTGTAGTTCTCTTGTGATCTTGTAGTTCTCCTTATTGTAGTTCTCTTGTGATCTTGTAGTTCTCCTGTGATCTTGTAGTTCTCCTGTTATCTTGTAGTTCTCCTGTGATCTTGTAGTTCTCCTGTGATCTTGTAGTTCTCTGTGATTTTGTAGTTCTCTTGTGATCTTGTAGTTCTCATGTGATCTTGTAGTTCTCTTGTGATCTTCTTGTGATCTTGTAGTTCTCTTGTGATCTTGTAGTTCTCATGTGATCTTGTAGTTCTCCTGTGTTCTTGTAGTTCTCATGTGATCTTGTAGTTCTCCTTATTGTAGTTCTCTTGTGATCTTGTAGTTCTCTTGTGATCTTGTAGTTCTCTGTGATCTTGTAGTTCTCCTTATTGTAGTTCTCTTGTGATCTTGTAGTTCTCCTTATTGTAGTTCTCTTGTGATCTTCTAGTTCTCCTGTGATCTTGTAGTTCTCCTGTTATCTTGTAGTTCTCCTGTGATCTTGTAGTTCTCCTGTTATCTTGTAGTTCTCCTGTGATCTTGTAGTTCTCATTTGATCTTGTAGTTCTCTTGTGATCTTGTAGTTCTCCTGTGATCTTGTAGTTCTCATGTGATCTTGTATTTCTCCTTATTGTAGTTCTCTTGTGATCTTGTAGTTCTCTTGTGATCTTGTAGTTCTCTGTGATCTTGTAGTTCTCCTTATTGTAGTTCTCTTGTGATCTTGTAGTTCTCCTTATTGTAGTTCTCTTGTGATCTTGTAGTTCTCCTGTTATCTTGTAGTTCTCCTTTGATCTTGTAGTTCTCTTGTGATCTTGTAGTTCTCTTGTGATCTTGTAGTTCTCATGTGATCTTGTAGTTCTCCTGTGATCTTGTAGTTCTCTGTGATTTTGTAGTTCTCTTGTGATCTTGTAGTTCTCATTTGATCTTGTAGTTCTCTTGTGATCTTCTTGTGATCTTGTAGTTCTCTTGTGATCTTGTAGTTCTCATGTGATCTTGTAGTTCTCCTGTGTTCTTGTAGTTCTCATGTGATCTTGTAGTTCTCCTTATTGTAGTTCTCTTGTGATCTTGTAGTTCTCTTGTGATCTTGTAGTTCTCTGTGATCTTGTAGTTCTCCTGTTATCTTGTAGTTCTCCTGTGATCTTGTAGTTCTCTTGTGATCTTCTTGTGATCTTGTAGTTCTCTTGTGATCTTGTAGTTCTCATGTGATCTTGTAGTTCTCCTGTGTTCTTGTAGTTCTCATGTGATCTTGTAGTTCTCCTTATTGTAGTTCTCTTGTGATCTTGTAGTTCTCTTGTGATCTTGTAGTTCTCTGTGATCTTGTAGTTCTCCTGTTATCTTGTAGTTCTCCTGTGATCTTGTAGTTCTCTTGTGATCTTCTTGTGATCTTGTAGTTCTCATGTGATCTTGTAGTTCGCTTGTGATCTTGTAGTTCTCATGTGATCTTGTAGTTGTCTTATGATCTTGTAGTTCTCATGTGATTTTGTAGTTCTCTTGTGATCTTGTAGTTCTCATGTGATCTTGTAGTTTTCTTGTGATCTTGTAGTTCTCCTGTGATCTTGTAGTTCTCCTGTGATCTTGTAGTTCTCATGTGATCTTGTAGTTCTCTTGTGATCTTCTTTTGATCTTGTAGTTCTCTTGTGATCTTGTAGTTCTCATGTGATCTTGTAGTTCTCTTGTGATCTTCTTGTGATCTTGTAGTTCTCTTGTGATCTTGTAGTTCTCTTGTGATCTTGTAGTTCTCATGTGATCTTGTAGTTCTCCTGTGATCTTGTAGTTCTCATGTGATCTTGTAGTTCTCCTGTGATCTTGTAGTTCTCATGTGATCTTGTAGTTCTCCTTATTGTAGTTCTCCTTATTGTAGTTCTCTTGTGATCTTGTAGTTCTCTTGTGATCTTGTAGTTCTCCTTATTGTAGTTCTCTTGTGATCTTGTAGTTCTCCTTATTGTAGTTCTCTTGTGATCTTGTAGTTCTCCTGTTATCTTGTAGTTCTCCTTTGATCTTGTAGTTCTCTTGTGATCTTGTAGTTCTCTTGTGATCTTGTAGTTCTCATGTGATCTTGTAGTTCTCTTGTGATCTTGTAGTTCTCCTGTAATCTTGTAGTTCTCCTGTGATCTTGTAGTTCTCTTGTGATCTTGTAGTTCTCCTGTGATCTTGTAGTTCTCTGGGATCTTGTAGTTCTCATGTGATCTTGTAGTTCTCATGTGATCTTGTAGTTCTCATGTGAACTTGTAGTTCTCTTGTGATCTTCTTGTGATCTTGTAGTTCTCTTGTGATCTTCTTGTGATCTTGTAGTTGTCTTGTGATCTTGTAGTTCTCATGTGATCTTGTAGTTCTCCTGTGATCTTGTAGTTCTCTGTGATTTTGTTGTTCTCTTGTGATCTTGTAGTTCTCATTTGATCTTGTAGTTCTCTTGTGATCTTCTTGTGATCTTGTAGTTATCTTGTGATCTTGTAGTTCTCATGTGATCTTGTAGTTCTCCTGTGTTCTTGTAGTTCTCATGTGATCTTGTAGTTCTCCTTATTGTAGTTCTCTTGTGATCTTGTAGTTCTCTTGTGATCTTGTAGTTCTCTGTGATCTTGTAGTTCTCCTTATTGTAGTTCTCTTGTGATCTTGTAGTTCTCCTTATTGTAGTTCTCTTGTGATCTTCTAGTTCTCCTGTGATCTTGTAGTTCTCCTGTTATCTTGTAGTTCTCCTGTGATCTTGTAGTTCTCTTGTGATCTTCTTGTGATCTTGTAGTTCTCATGTGATCTTGTAGTTCGCTTGTGATCTTGTAGTTCTCATGTGATCTTGTAGTTGTCTTATGATCTTGTAGTTCTCATGTGATTTTGTAGTTTTCTTGTGATCTTGTAGTTCTCATGTGATCTTGTAGTTTTCTTGTGATCTTGTAGTTCTCCTGTGATCTTGTAGTTCTCCTGTGATCTTGTAGTTCTCATGTGATCTTGTAGTTCTCTTGTGATCTTCTTTTGATCTTGTAGTTCTCTTGTGATCTTGTAGTTCTCATGTGATCTTGTAGTTCTCTTGTGATCTTCTTGTGATCTTGTAGTTCTCTTGTGATCTTGTAGTTCTCTTGTGATCTTGTAGTTCTCATGTGATCTTGTAGTTCTCCTGTGATCTTGTAGTTCTCATGTGATCTTGTAGTTCTCATGTGATCTTGTAGTTCTCCTGTGATCTTGTAGTTCTCATGTGATCTTGTAGTTCTCCTTATTGTAGTTCTCTTGTGATCTTGTAGTTCTCTTGTGATCTTGTAGTTCTCCTTATTGTAGTTCTCTTCTGATCTTGTAGTTCTCCTGTTATCTTGTAGTTCTCCTTTGATCTTGTAGTTCTCTTGTGATCTTGTAGTTCTCCTGTGATCTTGTAGTTCTCATGTGATCTTGTAGTTCTCATGTGATCTTGTAGTTCTCTTGTGATCTTCTTGTGATCTTGTAGTTCTCTTGTGATCTTGTAGTTCTCATGTGATCTTGTAGTTCTCTTGTGATCTTCTTGTGATCTTGTAGTTCTCTTGTGATCTTGTAGTTCTCTTGTGATCTTGTAGTTCTCATGTGATCTTGTAGTTCTCCTGTGATCTTGTAGTTCTCATGTGATCTTGTAGTTCTCCTTATTGTAGTTCTCTTGTGATCTTGTAGTTCTCTTGTGATCTTGTAGTTCTCTGTCATCTTGTAGTTCTCCTTATTGTAGTTCTCTTGTTATCTTGTAGTTCTCTGTGATCTTGTGGTTCTCCTGTTATCTTGTAGTTCTCCTGTGATCTTGTAGTTCTCCTGTTATCTTGTAGTTCTCCTGTGATCTTGTAGTTCTCATTTGATCTTGTAGTTCTCTTGTGATCTTGTAGTTCTCCTGTGATCTTGTAGTTCTCATGTGATCTTGTAGTTTTCTTGTGATCTTGTAGTTCTCCTGTGATCTTGTAGTTCTCCTGTGATCTTGTAGTTCTCATGTGATCTTGTAGTTCTCTTGTGATCTTCTTTTGATCTTGTAGTTCTCTTGTGATCTTGTAGTTCTCATGTGATCTTGTAGTTCTCTTGTGATCTTCTTGTGATCTTGTAGTTCTCTTGTGATCTTGTAGTTCTCTTGTGATCTTGTAGTTCTCATGTGATCTTGTAGTTCTCCTGTGATCTTGTAGTTCTCATGTGATCTTGTAGTTCTCCTGTGATCTTGTAGTTCTCATGTGATCTTGTAGTTCTCCTTATTGTAGTTCTCCTTATTGTAGTTCTCTTGTGATCTTGTAGTTCTCTTGTGATCTTGTAGTTCTCCTTATTGTAGTTCTCTTGTGATCTTGTAGTTCTCCTTATTGTAGTTCTCTTGTGATCTTGTAGTTCTCCTGTTATCTTGTAGTTCTCCTTTGATCTTGTAGTTCTCTTGTGATCTTGTAGTTCTCTTGTGATCTTGTAGTTCTCATGTGATCTTGTAGTTCTCTTGTGATCTTGTAGTTCTCCTGTAATCTTGTAGTTCTCCTGTGATCTTGTAGTTCTCTTGTGATCTTGTAGTTCTCCTGTGATCTTGTAGTTCTCTGTGATCTTGTAGTTCTCATGTGATCTTGTAGTTCTCATGTGATCTTGTAGTTCTCATGTGAACTTGTAGTTCTCTTGTGATCTTCTTGTGATCTTGTAGTTCTCTTGTGATCTTCTTGTGATCTTGTAGTTCTCATGTGATCTTGTAGTTCTCATGTGATCTTGTAGTTCTCCTGTGTTCTTGTAGTTCTCATGTGATCTTGTAGTTCTCCTTATTGTAGTTCTCTTGTGATCTTGTAGTTCTCTTGTGATCTTGTAGTTCTCTGTGATCTTGTAGTTCTCCTGTTATCTTGTAGTTCTCCTGTGATCTTGTAGTTCTCTTGTGATCTTGTAGTTCTCTGTGATCTTGTAGTTCTCCTGTTATCTTGTAGTTCTCCTGTGATCTTGTAGTTCTCTTGTGATCTTCTTGTGATCTTGTAGTTCTCATGTGATCTTGTAGTTCGCTTGTGATCTTGTAGTTCTCATGTGATCTTGTAGTTGTCTTATGATCTTGTAGTTCTCATGTGATTTTGTAGTTCTCTTGTGATCTTGTAGTTCTCATGTGATCTTGTAGTTTTCTTGTGATCTTGTAGTTCTCCTGTGATCTTGTAGTTCTCCTGTGATCTTGTAGTTCTCATGTGATCTTGTAGTTCTCTTGTGATCTTCTTTTGATCTTGTAGTTCTCTTGTGATCTTGTAGTTATCATGTGATCTTGTAGTTCTCTTGTGATCTTCTTGTGATCTTGTAGTTCTCTTGTGATCTTGTAGTTCTCTTGTGATCTTGTAGTTCTCATGTGATCTTGTAGTTCTCCTGTGATCTTGTAGTTCTCATGTGATCTTGTAGTTCTCCTGTGATCTTGTAGTTCTCATGTGATCTTGTAGTTCTCCTTATTGTAGTTCTCCTTATTGTAGTTCTCTTGTGATCTTGTAGTTCTCTTGTGATCTTGTAGTTCTCCTTATTGTAGTTCTCTTGTGATCTTGTAGTTCTCCTTATTGTAGTTCTCTTGTGATCTTGTAGTTCTCCTGTTATCTTGTAGTTCTCCTTTGATCTTGTAGTTCTCTTGTGATCTTGTAGTTCTCTTGTGATCTTGTAGTTCTCATGTGATCTTGTAGTTCTCTTGTGATCTTGTAGTTCTCCTGTAATCTTGTAGTTCTCCTGTGATCTTGTAGTTCTCTTGTGATCTTGTAGTTCTCCTGTGATCTTGTAGTTCTCTGTGATCTTGTAGTTCTCATGTGATCTTGTAGTTCTCATGTGATCTTGTAGTTCTCATGTGAACTTGTAGTTCTCTTGTGATCTTCTTGTGATCTTGTAGTTCTCTTGTGATCTTCTTGTGATCTTGTAGTTCTCTTGTGATCTTGTAGTTCTCATGTGATCTTGTAGTTCTCCTGTGATCTTGTAGTTCTCTGTGATTTTGTTGTTCTCTTGTGATCTTGTAGTTCTCATTTGATCTTGTAGTTCTCTTGTGATCTTCTTGTGATCTTGTAGTTATCTTGTGATCTTGTAGTTCTCATGTGATCTTGTAGTTCTCCTGTGTTCTTGTAGTTCTCATGTGATCTTGTAGTTCTCCTTATTGTAGTTCTCTTGTGATCTTGTAGTTCTCTTGTGATCTTGTAGTTCTCTGTGATCTTGTAGTTCTCCTTATTGTAGTCCTCTTGTGATCTTGTAGTTCTCCTTATTGTAGTTCTCTTGTGATCTTCTAGTTCTCCTGTGATCTTGTAGTTCTCCTGTTATCTTGTAGTTCTCCTGTGATCTTGTAGTTCTCTTGTGATCTTCTTGTGATCTTGTAGTTCTCATGTGATCTTGTAGTTCGCTTGTGATCTTGTAGTTCTCATGTGATCTTGTAGTTGTCTTATGATCTTGTAGTTCTCATGTGATTTTGTAGTTTTCTTGTGATCTTGTAGTTCTCATGTGATCTTGTAGTTTTCTTGTGATCTTGTAGTTCTCCTGTGATCTTGTAGTTCTCCTGTGATCTTGTAGTTCTCATGTGATCTTGTAGTTCTCTTGTGATCTTCTTTTGATCTTGTAGTTCTCTTGTGATCTTGTAGTTCTCATGTGATCTTGTAGTTCTCTTGTGATCTTCTTGTGATCTTGTAGTTCTCTTGTGATCTTGTAGTTCTCTTGTGATCTTGTAGTTCTCATGTGATCTTGTAGTTCTCCTGTGATCTTGTAGTTCTCATGTGATCTTGTAGTTCTCATGTGATCTTGTAGTTCTCCTGTGATCTTGTAGTTCTCATGTGATCTTGTAGTTCTCCTTATTGTAGTTCTCTTGTGATCTTGTAGTTCTCTTGTGATCTTGTAGTTCTCCTTATTGTAGTTCTCTTCTGATCTTGTAGTTCTCCTGTTATCTTGTAGTTCTCCTTTGATCTTGTAGTTCTCTTGTGATCTTGTAGTTCTCCTGTGATCTTGTAGTTCTCATGTGATCTTGTAGTTCTCATGTGATCTTGTAGTTCTCTTGTGATCTTCTTGTGATCTTGTAGTTCTCTTGTGATCTTGTAGTTCTCATGTGATCTTGTAGTTCTCTTGTGATCTTCTTGTGATCTTGTAGTTCTCTTGTGATCTTGTAGTTCTCTTGTGATCTTGTAGTTCTCATGTGATCTTGTAGTTCTCCTGTGATCTTGTAGTTCTCATGTGATCTTGTAGTTCTCCTTATTGTAGTTCTCTTGTGATCTTGTAGTTCTCTTGTGATCTTGTAGTTCTCTGTCATCTTGTAGTTCTCCTTATTGTAGTTCTCTTGTTATCTTGTAGTTCTCTGTGATGTTGTGGTTCTCCTGTTATCTTGTAGTTCTCCTGTGATCTTGTAGTTCTCCTGTTATCTTGTAGTTCTCCTGTGATCTTGTAGTTCTCATTTGATCTTGTAGTTCTCTTGTGATCTTGTAGTTCTCCTGTGATCTTGTAGTTCTCATGTGATCTTGTATTTCTCCTTATTGTAGTTCTCTTGTGATCTTGTAGTTCTCTTGTGATCTTGTAGTTCTCTGTGATCTTGTAGTTCTCCTTATTGTAGTTCTCTTGTGATCTTGTAGTTCTCCTTATTGTAGTTCTCTTGTGATCTTGTAGTTCTCCTGTTATCTTGTAGTTCTCCTTTGATCTTGTAGTTCTCTTGTGATCTTGTAGTTCTCTTGTGATCTTGTAGTTCTCATGTGATCTTGTAGTTCTCTTGTGATCTTGTAGTTCTCCTGTAATCTTGTAGTTCTCCTGATATCTTGTAGTTCTCTGTGATCTTGTAGTTCTCCTTATTGTAGTTCTCTTGTGATCTTGTCGTTCTCCTTATTGTAGTTGTCTTGTGATCTTGTAGTTCTCCTGTGATCTTGTAGTTCTCTTGTGATCTTGTAGTTCTCCTGTGATCTTGTAGTTCTCTGTGATCTTGTAGTTCTCATGTGATCTTGTAGTTCTCATGTGATCTTGTAGTTCTCATGTGAACTTGTAGTTCTCTTGTGATCTTCTTGTGATCTTGTAGTTCTCTTTTTCTCTTCTTGTGATCTTGTAGTTCTCTTGTGATCTTGTAGTTCTCATGTGATCTTGTAGTTCTCATGTGATCTTGTAGTTCTCCTGGAATCTTGTAGTTCTCTTGTGATCTTGTAGTTCTCCTTATTGTAGTTCTCTTGTGATCTTGTAGTTCTCCTGTGATCTTGTAGTTCTCCTGTTATCTTGTAGTTCTCCTGTGATCTTGTAGTTCTCTTGTGATCTTCTTGTGATCTTGTAGTTCTCTTGTGATCTTCTTGTGATCTTGTAGTTCTCTTGTGATCTTGTAGTTCTCATGTGATCTTGTAGTTCTCCTGTGTTCTTGTAGTTCTCATGTGATCTTGTAGTTCTCCTTATTGTAGTTCTCTTGTGATCTTGTAGTTCTCTTGTGATCTTGTAGTTCTCTGTGATCTTGTAGTTCTCCTTATTGTAGTTCTCTTGTGATCTTGTAGTTCTCCTTATTGTAGTTCTCTTGTGATCTTCTAGTTCTCCTGTGATCTTGTAGTTCTCCTGTTATCTTGTAGTTCTCCTGTGATCTTGTAGTTCTCCTGTTATCTTGTAGTTCTCCTGTGATCTTGTAGTTCTCATTTGATCTTGTAGTTCTCTTGTGATCTTGTAGTTCTCCTGTGATCTTGTAGTTCTCATGTGATCTTGTATTTCTCCTTATTGTAGTTCTCTTGTGATCTTGTAGTTCTCTTGTGATCTTGTAGTTCTCTGTGATCTTGTAGTTCTCCTTATTGTAGTTCTCTTGTGATCTTGTAGTTCTCCTTATTGTAGTTCTCTTGTGATCTTGTAGTTCTCCTGTTATCTTGTAGTTCTCCTTTGATCTTGTAGTTCTCTTGTGATCTTGTAGTTCTCTTGTGATCTTGTAGTTCTCATGTGATCTTGTAGTTCTCCTGTGATCTTGTAGTTCTCTGTGATTTTGTAGTTCTCTTGTGATCTTGTAGTTCTCATTTGATCTTGTAGTTCTCTTGTGATCTTCTTGTGATCTTGTAGTTCTCTTGTGATCTTGTAGTTCTCATGTGATCTTGTAGTTCTCCTGTGATCTTGTAGTTCTCTTGTGATCTTGTAGTTCTCTGTGATCTTGTAGTTCTCCTTATTGTAGTTGTCTTGTGATCTTGTAGTTCCCCTTATTGTAGTTCTCTTGTGATCTTCTAGTTCTCCTGTGATCTTGTAGTTCTCCTGTTATCTTGTAGTTCTCCTGTGATCTTGTAGTTCTCTTGTGATCTTCTTGTGATCTTGTAGTTCTCATGTGATCTTGTAGTTCGCTTGTGATCTTGTAGTTCTCATGTGATCTTGTAGTTGTCTTATGATCTTGTAGTTCTCATGTGATTTTGTAGTTTTCTTGTGATCTTGTAGTTCTCATGTGATCTTGTAGTTTTCTTGTGATCTTGTAGTTCTCCTGTGATCTTGTAGTTCTCCTGTGATCTTGTAGTTCTCATGTGATCTTGTAGTTCTCTTGTGATCTTCTTTTGATCTTGTAGTTCTCTTGTGATCTTGTAGTTCTCATGTGATCTTGTAGTTCTCTTGTGATCTTCTTGTGATCTTGTACTTCTCTTGTGATCTTGTAGTTCTCTTGTGATCTTGTAGTTCTCATGTGATCTTGTAGTTCTCCTGTGATCTTGTAGTTCTCATGTGATCTTGTAGTTCTCATGTGATCTTGTAGTTCTCCTGTGATCTTGTAGTTCTCATGTGATCTTGTAGTTCTCCTTATTGTAGTTCTCCTTATTGTAGTTCTCTTGTGATCTTGTAGTTCTCTTGTGATCTTGTAGTTCTCCTTATTGTAGTTCTCTTGTGATCTTGTAGTTCTCCTTATTGTAGTTCTCTTGTGATCTTGTAGTTCTCCTGTTATCTTGTAGTTCTCCTTTGATCTTGTAGTTCTCTTGTGATCTTGTAGTTCTCTTGTGATCTTGTAGTTCTCATGTGATCTTGTAGTTCTCTTGTGATCTTGTAGTTCTCCTGTAATCTTGTAGTTCTCCTGTGATCTTGTAGTTCTCTGTGATCTTGTAGTTCTCCTTATTGTAGTTCTCTTGTGATCTTGTAGTTCTCCTTATTGTAGTTCTCTTGTGATCTTGTAGTTCTCCTGTGATCTTGTAGTTCTCTTGTGATCTTGTAGTTCTCCTGTGATCTTGTAGTTCTCTGTGATCTTGTAGTTCTCATGTGATCTTGTAGTTCTCATGTGATCTTGTAGTTCTCATGTGAACTTGTAGTTCTCTTGTGATCTTCTTGTGATCTTGTAGTTCTCTTGTGATCTTCTTGTGATCTTGTAGTTCTCTTGTGATCTTGTAGTTCTCATGTGATCTTGTAGTTCTCCTGTGATATTGTAGTTCTCTGTGATTTTGTAGTTCTCTTGTGATCTTGTAGTTCTCATTTGATCTTGTAGTTCTCTTGTGATCTTCTTGTGATCTTGTAGTTCTCTTGTGATCTTGTAGTTCTCATGTGATCTTGTAGTTCTCCTGTGTTCTTGTAGTTCTCATGTGATCTTGTAGTTCTCCTTATTGTAGTTCTCTTGTGATCTTGTAGTTCTCTTGTGATCTTGTAGTTCTCTGTGATCTTGTAGTTCTCCTTATTGTAGTTCTCTTGTGATCTTGTAGTTCTCCTTATTGTAGTTCTCTTGTGATCTTCTAGTTCTCCTGTGATCTTGTAGTTCTCCTGTTATCTTGTAGTTCTCCTGTGATCTTGTAGTTCTCTTGTGATCTTCTTGTGATCTTGTAGTTCTCATGTGATCTTGTAGTTCGCTTGTGATCTTGTAGTTCTCATGTGATCTTGTAGTTGTCTTATGATCTTGTAGTTCTCATGTGATTTTGTAGTTTTCTTGTGATCTTGTAGTTCTCATGTGATCTTGTAGTTTTCTTGTGATCTTGTAGTTCTCCTGTGATCTTGTAGTTCTCCTGTGATCTTGTAGTTCTCATGTGATCTTGTAGTTCTCTTGTGATCTTCTTTTGATCTTGTAGTTCTCTTGTGATCTTGTAGTTCTCATGTGATCTTGTAGTTCTCTTGTGATCTTCTTGTGATCTTGTAGTTCTCTTGTGATCTTGTAGTTCTCTTGTGATCTTGTAGTTCTCATGTGATCTTGTAGTTCTCCTGTGATCTTGTAGTTCTCATGTGATCTTGTAGTTCTCATGTGATCTTGTAGTTCTCCTGTGATCTTGTAGTTCTCATGTGATCTTGTAGTTCTCCTTATTGTAGTTCTCCTTATTGTAGTTCTCTTGTGATCTTGTAGTTCTCTTGTGATCTTGTAGTTCTCCTTATTGTAGTTCTCTTGTGATCTTGTAGTTCTCCTTATTGTAGTTCTCTTGTGATCTTGTAGTTCTCCTGTTATCTTGTAGTTCTCCTTTGATCTTGTAGTTCTCTTGTGATCTTGTAGTTCTCTTGTGATCTTGTAGTTCTCTTGTGATCTTGTAGTTCTCTTGTGATCTTGTAGTTCTCCTGTAATCTTGTAGTTCTCCTGTGATCTTGTAGTTCTCTGTGATCTTGTAGTTCTCCTTATTGTAGTTCTCTTGTGATCTTGTAGT
The DNA here is from genome assembly GCF_963584025.1 of Labrus mixtus. Lineage (NCBI taxonomy): Eukaryota > Metazoa > Chordata > Actinopteri > Labriformes > Labridae > Labrus > Labrus mixtus. Next base: position 182,104 of record NW_026870234.1, read on the forward strand.
TCTCCTTATTGTAGTTCTCTTGTGATCTTGTAGTTCTCCTGTGATCTTGTAGTTCTCTTGTGATCTTGTAGTTCTCCTGTGATCTTGTAGTTCTCTGTGATCTTGTAGTTCTCATGTGATCTTGTAGTTCTCATGTGATCTTGTAGTTCTCATGTGAACTTGTAGTTCTCTTGTGATCTTCTTGTGATCTTGTAGTTCTCTTGTGATCTTCTTGTGATCTTGTAGTTCTCTTGTGATCTTGTAGTTCTCATTTGATCTTGTAGTTCTCTTGTGATCTTCTTGTGATCTTGTAGTTCTCTTGTGATCTTGTAGTTCTCATGTGATCTTGTAGTTCTCCTGTGTTCTTGTAGTTCTCATGTGATCTTGTAGTTCTCCTTATTGTAGTTCTCTTGTGATCTTGTAGTTCTCTTGTGATCTTGTAGTTCTCTGTGATCTTGCAGTTCTCCTTATTGTAGTTCTCTTGTGATCTTGTAGTTCTCCTTATTGTAGTTCTCTTGTGATCTTCTAGTTCTCCTGTGATCTTGTAGTTCTCCTGTTATCTTGTAGTTCTCCTGTGATCTTGTAGTTCTCTTGTGATCTTCTTGTGATCTTGTAGTTCTCATGTGATCTTGTAGTTCGCTTGTGATCTTGTAGTTCTCATGTGATCTTGTAGTTGTCTTATGATCTTGTAGTTCTCATGTGATTTTGTAGTTTTCTTGTGATCTTGTAGTTCTCATGTGATCTTGTAGTTTTCTTGTGATCTTGTAGTTCTCCTGTGATCTTGTAGTTCTCCTGTGATCTTGTAGTTCTCATGTGATCTTGTAGTTCTCTTGTGATCTTCTTTTGATCTTGTAGTTCTCTTGTGATCTTGTAGTTCTCATGTGATCTTGTAGTTCTCTTGTGATCTTCTTGTGATCTTGTAGTTCTCTTGTGATCTTGTAGTTCTCTTGTGATCTTGTAGTTCTCATGTGATCTTGTAGTTCTCCTGTGATCTTGTAGTTCTCGTGTGATCTTGTAGTTCTCATGTGATCTTGTAGTTCTCCTGTGATCTTGTAGTTCTCATGTGATCTTGTAGTTCTCCTTATTGTAGTTCTCCTTATTGTAGTTCTCTTGTGATCTTGTAGTTCTCTTGTGATCTTGTAGTTCTCCTTATTGTAGTTCTCTTGTGATCTTGTAGTTCTCATGTGATCTTGTAGTTCTCTTGTGATCTTGTAGTTCTCATGTGATCTTGTAGTTCTCCTGTGATCTTGTAGTTCTCTGTGATCTTGTAGTTCTCCTTATTGTAGTTCTCTTGTGATCTTGTAGTTCTCCTTATTGTAGTTCTCTTGTGATCTTGTAGTTCTCCTGTGATCTTGTAGTTCTCTTGTGATCTTGTAGTTCTCCTTTGATCTTGTAGTTCTCATGTGATCTTGTAGTTCTCATGTGATCTTGTAGTTCTCATGTGAACTTGTAGTTCTCTTGTGATCTTCTTGTGATCTTGTAGTTCTCTTGTGATCTTCTTGTGATCTTGTAGTTCTCTTGTGATCTTGTAGTTCTCATTTGATCTTGTAGTTCTCTTGTGATCTTCTTGTGATCTTGTAGTTCTCTTGTGATCTTGTAGTTCTCATGTGATCTTGTAGTTCTCCTGTGTTCTTGTAGTTCTCATGTGATCTTGTAGTTCTCCTTATTGTAGTTCTCTTGTGATCTTGTAGTTCTCTTGTGATCTTGTAGTTTTCTGTGATCTTGCAGTTCTCCTTATTGTAGTTCTCTTGTGATCTTGTAGTTCTCCTTATTGTAGTTCTCTTGTGATCTTCTAGTTCTCCTGTGATCTTGTAGTTCTCCTGTTATCTTGTAGTTCTCCTGTGATCTTGTAGTTCTCTTGTGATCTTCTTGTGATCTTGTAGTTCTCATGTGATCTTGTAGTTCGCTTGTGATCTTGTAGTTCTCATGTGATCTTGTAGTTGTCTTATGATCTTGTAGTTCTCATGTGATTTTGTAGTTTTCTTGTGATCTTGTAGTTCTCATGTGATCTTGTAGTTTTCTTGTGATCTTGTAGTTCTCCTGTGATCTTGTAGTTCTCCTGTGATCTTGTAGTTCTCATGTGATCTTGTAGTTCTCTTGTGATCTTCTTTTGATCTTGTAGTTCTCTTGTGATCTTGTAGTTCTCATGTGATCTTGTAGTTCTCTTGTGATCTTCTTGTGATCTTGTAGTTCTCTTGTGATCTTGTAGTTCTCTTGTGATCTTGTAGTTCTCATGTGATCTTGTAGTTCTCCTGTGATCTTGTAGTTCTCATGTGATCTTGTAGTTCTCATGTGATCTTGTAGTTCTCCTGTGATCTTGTAGTTCTCATGTGATCTTGTAGTTCTCCTTATTGTAGTTCTCTTGTGATCTTGTAGTTCTCTTGTGATCTTGTAGTTCTCCTTATTGTAGTTCTCTTGTGATCTTGTAGTTCTCCTTATTGTAGTTCTCTTGTGATCTTGTAGTTCTCCTGTTATCTTGTAGTTCTCCTTTGATCTTGTAGTTCTCTTGTGATCTTGTAGTTCTCTTGTGATCTTGTAGTTCTCATGTGATCTTGTAGTTCTCTTGTGATCTTGTAGTTCTCCTGTAATCTTGTAGTTCTCCTGTGATCTTGTAGTTCTCTGTGATCTTGTAGTTCTCCTTATTGTAGTTCTCTTGTGATCTTGTAGTTCTCCTTATTGTAGTTCTCTTGTGATCTTGTAGTTCTCCTGTGATCTTGTAGTTCTCTTGTGATCTTGTAGTTCTCCTGTGATCTTGTAGTTCTCTGTGATCTTGTAGTTCTCATGTGATCTTGTAGTTCTCATGTGATCTTGTAGTTCTCATGTGAACTTGTAGTTCTCTTGTGATCTTCTTGTGATCTTGTAGTTCTCTTGTGATCTTCTTGTGATCTTGTAGTTCTCTTGTGATCTTGTAGTTCTCATGTGATCTTGTAGTTCTCCTGTGATCTTGTAGTTCTCTGTGATTTTGTAGTTCTCTTGTGATCTTGTAGTTCTCATTTGATCTTGTAGTTCTCTTGTGATCTTCTTGTGATCTTGTAGTTCTCTTGTGATCTTGTAGTTCTCATGTGATCTTGTAGTTCTCCTGTGTTCTTGTAGTTCTCATGTGATCTTGTAGTTCTCCTTATTGTAGTTCTCTTGTGATCTTGTAGTTCTCTTGTGATCTTGTAGTTCTCTGTGATCTTGTAGTTCTCCTTATTGTAGTTCTCTTGTGATCTAGTAGTTCTCCTTATTGTAGTTCTCTTGTGATCTTCTAGTTCTCCTGTGATCTTGTAGTTCTCCTGTTATCTTGTAGTTCTCCTGTGATCTTGTAGTTCTCTTGTGATCTTCTTGTGATCTTGTAGTTCTCATGTGATCTTGTAGTTCGCTTGTGATCTTGTAGTTCTCATGTGATCTTGTAGTTGTCTTATGATCTTGTAGTTCTCATGTGATTTTGTAGTTTTCTTGTGATCTTGTAGTTCTCATGTGATCTTGTAGTTTTCTTGTGATCTTGTAGTTCTCCTGTGATCTTGTAGTTCTCCTGTGATCTTGTAGTTCTCATGTGATCTTGTAGTTCTCTTGTGATCTTCTTTTGATCTTGTAGTTCTCTTGTGATCTTGTAGTTCTCATGTGATCTTGTAGTTCTCTTGTGATCTTCTTGTGATCTTGTAGTTCTCTTGTGATCTTGTAGTTCTCTTGTGATCTTGTAGTTATCATGTGATCTTGTAGTTCTCCTGTGATCTTGTAGTTCTCATGTGATCTTGTAGTTCTCATGTGATCTTGTAGTTCTCCTGTGATCTTGTAGTTCTCATGTGATCTTGTAGTTCTCCTTATTGTAGTTCTCTTGTGATCTTGTAGTTCTCTTGTGATCTTGTAGTTCTCCTTATTGTAGTTCTCTTCTGATCTTGTAGTTCTCCTGTTATCTTGTAGTTCTCCTTTGATCTTGTAGTTCTCTTGTGATCTTGTAGTTCTCCTGTGATCTTGTAGTTCTCATGTGATCTTGTAGTTCTCATGTGATCTTGTAGTTTTCTTGTGATCTTGTAGTTCTCCTGTGATCTTGTAGTTCTCCTGTGATCTTGTAGTTCTCATGTGATCTTGTAGTTCTCTTGTGATCTTCTTTTGATCTTGTAGTTCTCTTGTGATCTTGTAGTTCTCATGTGATCTTGTAGTTCTCTTGTGATCTTCTTGTGATCTTGTAGTTCTCTTGTGATCTTGTAGTTCTCTTGTGATCTTGTAGTTCTCATGTGATCTTGTAGTTCTCCTGTGATCTTGTAGTTCTCATGTGATCTTGTAGTTCTCATGTGATCTTGTAGTTCTCCTGTGATCTTGTAGTTCTCATGTGATCTTGTAGTTCTCCTTATTGTAGTTCTCTTGTGATCTTGTAGTTCTCTTGTGATCTTGTAGTTCTCATGTGATCTTGTAGTTCTCTTGTGATCTTGTAATTCTCCTGTAATCTTGTAGTTCTCCTGATATCTTGTAGTTCTCTGTGATCTTGTAGTTCTCCTTATTGTAGTTCTCTTGTGATCTTGTAGTTCTCCTTATTGTAGTTCTCTTGTGATCTTGTAGTTCTCCTGTGATCTTGTAGTTCTCTTGTGATCTTGTAGTTCTCCTGTGATCTTGTAGTTCTCTGTGATCTTGTAGTTCTCATGTGATCTTGTAGTTCTCATGTGATCTTGTAGTTCTCATGTGAACTTGTAGTTCTCTTGTGATCTTCTTGTGCTCTTGTAGTTCTCTTTTTCTCTTCTTGTGATCTTGTAGTTCTCTTGTGATCTTGTAGTTCTCATGTGATCTCGTAGTTCTCATGTGATCTTGTAGTTCTCCTGGAATCTTGTAGTTCTCTTGTGATCTTGTAGTTCTCCTTATTGTAGTTCTCTTGTGATCTTGTAATTCTCCTGTGATCTTGTAGTTCTCCTGTTATCTTGTAGTTCTCCTGTGATCTTGTAGTTCTCCTGTGATCTTGTAGTTCTCTGTGATTTTGTAGTTCTCTTGTGATCTTGTAGTTCTCATGTGATCTTGTAGTTCTCTTGTGATCTTCTTGTGATCTTGTAGTTCTCATGTAATCTTGTAGTTCTCCTGGAATCTTGTAGTTCTCTTGTGATCTTGTAGTTCTCCTTATTGTAGTTCTCTTGTGATCTTGTAGTTCTCCTGTGATCTTGTAGTTCTCCTGTTATCTTGTAGTTCTCCTGTGATCTTGTAGTTCTCCTGTGATCTTGTAGTTCTCTGTGATTTTGTAGTTCTCTTGTGATCTTGTAGTTCTCATGTGATCTTGTAGTTCTCTTGTGATCTTCTTGTGATCTTGTAGTTCTCTTGTGATCTTGTAGTTCTCATGTGATCTTGTAGTTCTCCTGTGTTCTTGTAGTTCTCATGTGATCTTGTAGTTCTCCTTATTGTAGTTCTCTTGTGATCTTGTAGTTCACTTGTGATCTTGTAGTTCTCTGTGATCTTGTAGTTCTCCTTATTGTAGTTCTCTTGTGATCTTGTAGTTCTCCTTATTGTAGTTCTCTTGTGATCTTCTAGTTCTCCTGTGATCTTGTAGTTCTCCTGTTATCTTGTAGTTCTCCTGTGATCTTGTAGTTCTCCTGTTATCTTGTAGTTCTCCTGTGATCTTGTAGTTCTCATTTGATCTTGTAGTTCTCTTGTGATCTTGTAGTTCTCCTGTCATCTTGTAGTTCTCATGTGATCTTGTATTTCTCCTTATTGTAGTTCTCTTGTGATCTTGTAGTTCTCTTGTGATCTTGTAGTTCTCTGTGATCTTGTAGTTCTCCTTATTGTAGTTCTCTTGTGATCTTGTAGTTCTCCTTATTGTAGTTCTCTTGTGATCTTGTAGTTCTCCTGTTATCTTGTAGTTCTCCTTTGATCTTGTAGTTCTCTTGTGATCTTGTAGTTCTCTTGTGATCTTGTAGTTCTCATGTGATCTTGTAGTTCTCTTGTGATCTTGTAGTTCTCCTGTAATCTTGTAGTTCTCCTGATATCTTGTAGTTCTCTGTGATCTTGTAGTTCTCCTTATTGTAGTTCTCTTGTGATCTTGTAGTTCTCCTTATTGTAGTTCTCTTGTGATCTTGTAGTTCTCCTGTGATCTTGTAGTTCTCTTGTGATCTTGTAGTTCTCCTGTGATCTTGTAGTTCTCTGTGATCTTGTAGTTCTCATGTGATCTTGTAGTTCTCATGTGATCTTGTAGTTCTCATGTGAACTTGTAGTTCTCTTGTGATCTTCTTGTGCTCTTGTAGTTCTCTTTTGATCTTCTTGTGATCTTGTAGTTCTCTTGTGATCTTGTAGTTCTCATGTGATCTTGTAGTTCTCATGTGATCTTGTAGTTCTCCTGGAATCTTGTAGTTCTCTTGTGATCTTGTAGTTCTCCTTATTGTAGTTCTCTTGTGATCTTGTAGTTCTCCTGTGATCTTGTAGTTCTCCTGTTATCTTGTAGTTCTCCTGTGATCTTGTAGTTCTCCTGTGATCTTGTAGTTCTCTGTGATTTTTGTAGTTCTCTTGTGATCTTGTAGTTCTCATGTGATCTTGTAGTTCTCTTGTGATCTTCTTGTGATCTTGTAGTTCTCTTGTGATCTTGTAGTTCTCATGTGATCTTGTAGTTCTCCTGTGTTCTTGTAGTTCTCATGTGATCTTGTAGTTCTCCCTATTGTAGTTCTCTTGTGATCTTGTAGTTCTCTTGTGATCTTGTAGTTCTCTGTGATCTTGTAGTTCTCCTTATTGTAGTTCTCTTGTGATCTTGTAGTTCTCCTTATTGTAGTTCTCTTGTGATCTTGTAGTTCTAATGTGATCTTGTAGTTCTCCTGTTATCTTGTAGTTCTCCTGTGATCTTGTAGTTCTCCTGTTATCTTGTAGTTCTCCTGTGATCTTGTAGTTCTCATGTGATCTTGTAGTTCTCTTGTGATCTTGTAGTTCTCCTGTGATCTTGTAGTTCTCATGTGATCTTTTAGTTCTCCTTATTGTAGTTCTCTTGTGATCTTGTAGTTCTCTTGTGATCTTGTAGTTCTCTGTGATCTTGTAGTTCTCCTTATTGTAGTTCTCTTGTGATCTTGTAGTTCTCTTGTGATCTTGTAGTTCTCTGTGATCTTGTAGTTCTCCTGTTATCTTGTAGTTCTCCTGTGATCTTGTAGTTCTCCTGTTATCTTGTAGTTCTCCTGTGATCTTGTAGTTCTCATTTGATCTTGTAGTTCTCTTGTGATCTTGTAGTTCTCCTGTGATCTTGTAGTTCTCATGTGATCTTGTAGTTCTCCTTATTGTAGTTCTCTTGTGATCTTGTAGTTCTCTTGTGATCTTGTAGTTCTCTGTGATCTTGTAGTTCTCCTTATTGTAGTTCTCTTGTGATCTTGTAGTTCTCCTTATTGTAGTTCTCTTGTGATCTTGTAGTTTTCCTGTTATCTTGTAGTTCTCCTTTGATCTTGTAGTTCTCTTGTGATCTTATAGTTCTCTTGTGATCTTGTAGTTCTCATGTGATCTTGTAGTTCTCTTGTGATCTTGTAGTTCTCCTGTAATCTTGGAGTTCTCCTGTTATCTTGTAGTTCTCCTGTGATCTTGTAGTTCTCCTGTGATCTTGTAGTTCTCTGTGATTTTGTAGTTCTCTTGTGATCTTGTAGTTCTCATGTGATCTTGTAGTTCTCTTGTGATCTTCTTGTGATCTTGTAGTTCTCTTGTGATCTTGTAGTTCTCATGTGATCTTGTAGTTCTCCTGTGTTCTTGTAGTTCTCATGTGATCTTGTAGTTCTCCTTATTGTAGTTCTCTTGTGATCTTGTAGTTCACTTGTGATCTTGTAGTTCTCTGTGATCTTGTAGTTCTCCTTATTGTAGTTCTCTTGTGATCTTGTAGTTCTCCTTATTGTAGTTCTCTTGTGATCTTCTAGTTCTCCTGTGATCTTGTAGTTCTCCTGTTATCTTGTAGTTCTCCTGTGATCTTGTAGTTCTCCTGTTATCTTGTAGTTCTCCTGTGATCTTGTAGTTCTCATTTGATCTTGTAGTTCTCTTGTGATCTTGTAGTTCTCCTGTCATCTTGTAGTTCTCATGTGATCTTGTATTTCTCCTTATTGTAGTTCTCTTGTGATCTTGTAGTTCTCTTGTGATCTTGTAGTTCTCTGTGATCTTGTAGTTCTCCTTATTGTAGTTCTCTTGTGATCTTGTAGTTCTCCTTATTGTAGTTCTCTTGTGATCTTGTAGTTCTCCTGTTATCTTGTAGTTCTCCTTTGATCTTGTAGTTCTCTTGTGATCTTGTAGTTCTCTTGTGATCTTGTAGTTCTCATGTGATCTTGTAGTTCTCTTGTGATCTTGTAGTTCTCCTGTAATCTTGTAGTTCTCCTGATATCTTGTAGTTCTCTGTGATCTTGTAGTTCTCCTTATTGTAGTTCTCTTGTGATCTTGTAGTTCTCCTTATTGTAGTTCTCTTGTGATCTTGTAGTTCTCTTGTGATCTTGTAGTTCTCCTTATTGTAGTTCTCTTGTGATCTTGTAGTTCTCCTTATTGTAGTTCTCTTGTGATCTTGTAGTTCTCCTGTTATCTTGTAGTTCTCCTTTGATCTTGTAGTTCTCTTGTGATCTTGTAGTTCTCTTGTGATCTTGTAGTTCTCATGTGATCTTGTAGTTCTCTTGTGATCTTGTAGTTCTCCTGTTATCTTGTAGTTCTCCTGTGATCTTGTAGTTCTCTGTGATCTTGTAGTTCTCCTTATTGTAGTTCTCTTGTGATCTTGTAGTTCTCCTTATTGTAGTTCTCTTGTGATCTTGTAGTTCTCCTGTGATCTTGTAGTTCTCTTGTGATCTTGTAGTTCTCCTGTGATCTTGTAGTTCTCTGTGATCTTGTAGTTCTCATGTGATCTTGTAGTTCTCATGTGATCTTGTAGTTCTCATGTGAACTTGTAGTTCTCTTGTGATCTTCTTGTGATCTTGTAGTTCTCTTGTGATCTTCTTGTGATCTTGTAGTTCTCTTGTGATCTTGTAGTTCTCATGTGATCTTGTAGTTCTCCTGTGATCTTGTAGTTCTCTGTGATTTTGTAGTTCTCTTGTGATCTTGTAGTTCTCTTGTGATCTTGTAGTTCTCTTGTGATCTTCTTGTGATCTTGTAGTTCTCTTGTGATCTTGTAGTTCTCATGTGATCTTGTAGTTCTCCTGTGTTCTTGTAGTTCTCATGTGATCTTGTAGTTCTCCTTATTGTAGTTCTCTTGTGATCTTGTAGTTCTCTTGTGATCTTGTAGTTCTCTGTGATCTTGTAGTTCTCCTTATTGTAGTTCTCTTGTGATCTAGTAGTTCTCCTTATTGTAGTTCTCTTGTGATCTTCTAGTTCTCCTGTGATCTTGTAGTTCTCCTGTTATCTTGTAGTTCTCCTGTGATCTTGTAGTTCTCTTGTGATCTTCTTGTGATCTTGTAGTTCTCATGTGATCTTGTAGTTCGCTTGTGATCTTTTAGTTCTCATGTGATCTTGTAGTTGTCTTATGATCTTGTAGTTCTCATGTGATTTTGTAGTTTTCTTGTGATCTTGTAGTTCTCATGTGATCTTGTAGTTTTCTTGTGATCTTGTAGTTCTCCTGTGATCTTGTAGTTCTCCTGTGATCTTGTAGTTCTCATGTGATCTTGTAGTTCTCTTGTGATCTTCTTTTGATCTTGTAGTTCTCTTGTGATCTTGTAGTTCTCATGTGATCTTGTAGTTCTCTTGTGATCTTCTTGTGATCTTGTAGTTCTCTTGTGATCTTGTAGTTCTCTTGTGATCTTGTAGTTATCATGTGATCTTGTAGTTCTCCTGTGATCTTGTAGTTCTCATGTGATCTTGTAGTTCTCATGTGATCTTGTAGTTCTCCTGTGATCTTGTAGTTCTCATGTGATCTTGTAGTTCTCCTTATTGTAGTTCTCTTGTGATCTTGTAGTTCTCTTGTGATCTTGTAGTTCTCCTTATTGTAGTTCTCTTCTGATCTTGTAGTTCTCCTGTTATCTTGTAGTTCTCCTTTGATCTTGTAGTTCTCTTGTGATCTTGTAGTTCTCCTGTGATCTTGTAGTTCTCATGTGATCTTGTAGTTCTCATGTGATCTTGTAGTTTTCTTGTGATCTTGTAGTTCTCCTGTGATCTTGTAGTTCTCCTGTGATCTTGTAGTTCTCATGTGATCTTGTAGTTCTCTTGTGATCTTCTTTTGATCTTGTAGTTCTCTTGTGATCTTGTAGTTCTCATGTGATCTTGTAGTTCTCTTGTGATCTTCTTGTGATCTTGTAGTTCTCTTGTGATCTTGTAGTTCTCTTGTGATCTTGTAGTTCTCATGTGATCTTGTAGTTCTCCTGTGATCTTGTAGTTCTCATGTGATCTTGTAGTTCTCATGTGATCTTGTAGTTCTCCTTATTGTAGTTCTCTTGTGATCTTGTAGTTCTCTTGTGATCTTGTAGTTCTCATGTGATCTTGTAGTTCTCTTGTGATCTTGTAATTCTCCTGTAATCTTGTAGTTCTCCTGATATCTTGTAGTTCTCTGTGATCTTGTAGTTCTCCTTATTGTAGTTCTCTTGTGATCTTGTAGTTCTCCTTATTGTAGTTCTCTTGTGATCTTGTAGTTCTCCTGTGATCTTGTAGTTCTCTTGTGATCTTGTAGTTCTCCTGTGATCTTGTAGTTCTCTGTGATCTTGTAGTTCTCATGTGATCTTGTAGTTCTCATGTGATCTTGTAGTTCTCATGTGAACTTGTAGTTCTCTTGTGATCTTCTTGTGCTCTTGTAGTTCTCTTTTTCTCTTCTTGTGATCTTGTAGTTCTCTTGTGATCTTGTAGTTCTCATGTGATCTCGTAGTTCTCATGTGATCTTGTAGTTCTCCTGGAATCTTGTAGTTCTCTTGTGATCTTGTAGTTCTCCTTATTGTAGTTCTCTTGTGATCTTGTAATTCTCCTGTGATCTTGTAGTTCTCCTGTTATCTTGTAGTTCTCCTGTGATCTTGTAGTTCTCCTGTGATCTTGTAGTTCTCTGTGATTTTGTAGTTCTCTTGTGATCTTGTAGTTCTCATGTGATCTTGTAGTTCTCTTGTGATCTTCTTGTGATCTTGTAGTTCTCATGTAATCTTGTAGTTCTCCTGGAATCTTGTAGTTCTCTTGTGATCTTGTAGTTCTCCTTATTGTAGTTCTCTTGTGATCTTGTAGTTCTCCTGTGATCTTGTAGTTCTCCTGTTATCTTGTAGTTCTCCTGTGATCTTGTAGTTCTCCTGTGATCTTGTAGTTCTCTGTGATTTTGTAGTTCTCTTGTGATCTTGTAGTTCTCATGTGATCTTGTAGTTCTCTTGTGATCTTCTTGTGATCTTGTAGTTCTCTTGTGATCTTGTAGTTCTCATGTGATCTTGTAGTTCTCCTGTGTTCTTGTAGTTCTCATGTGATCTTGTAGTTCTCCTTATTGTAGTTCTCTTGTGATCTTGTAGTTCACTTGTGATCTTGTAGTTCTCTGTGATCTTGTAGTTCTCCTTATTGTAGTTCTCTTGTGATCTTGTAGTTCTCCTTATTGTAGTTCTCTTGTGATCTTCTAGTTCTCCTGTGATCTTGTAGTTCTCCTGTTATCTTGTAGTTCTCCTGTGATCTTGTAGTTCTCCTGTTATCTTGTAGTTCTCCTGTGATCTTGTAGTTCTCATTTGATCTTGTAGTTCTCTTGTGATCTTGTAGTTCTCCTGTCATCTTGTAGTTCTCATGTGATCTTGTATTTCTCCTTATTGTAGTTCTCTTGTGATCTTGTAGTTCTCTTGTGATCTTGTAGTTCTCTGTGATCTTGTAGTTCTCCTTATTGTAGTTCTCTTGTGATCTTGTAGTTCTCCTTATTGTAGTTCTCTTGTGATCTTGTAGTTCTCCTGTTATCTTGTAGTTCTCCTTTGATCTTGTAGTTCTCTTGTGATCTTGTAGTTCTCTTGTGATCTTGTAGTTCTCATGTGATCTTGTAGTTCTCTTGTGATCTTGTAGTTCTCCTGTAATCTTGTAGTTCTCCTGATATCTTGTAGTTCTCTGTGATCTTGTAGTTCTCCTTATTGTAGTTCTCTTGTGATCTTGTAGTTCTCCTTATTGTAGTTCTCTTGTGATCTTGTAGTTCTCCTGTGATCTTGTAGTTCTCTTGTGATCTTGTAGTTCTCCTGTGATCTTGTAGTTCTCTGTGATCTTGTAGTTCTCATGTGATCTTGTAGTTCTCATGTGATCTTGTAGTTCTCATGTGAACTTGTAGTTCTCTTGTGATCTTCTTGTGCTCTTGTAGTTCTCTTTTGATCTTCTTGTGATCTTGTAGTTCTCTTGTGATCTTGTAGTTCTCATGTGATCTTGTAGTTCTCATGTGATCTTGTAGTTCTCCTGGAATCTTGTAGTTCTCTTGTGATCTTGTAGTTCTCCTTATTGTAGTTCTCTTGTGATCTTGTAGTTCTCCTGTGATCTTGTAGTTCTCCTGTTATCTTGTAGTTCTCCTGTGATCTTGTAGTTCTCCTGTGATCTTGTAGTTCTCTGTGATTTTTGTAGTTCTCTTGTGATCTTGTAGTTCTCATGTGATCTTGTAGTTCTCTTGTGATCTTCTTGTGATCTTGTAGTTCTCTTGTGATCTTGTAGTTCTCATGTGATCTTGTAGTTCTCCTGTGTTCTTGTAGTTCTCATGTGATCTTGTAGTTCTCCCTATTGTAGTTCTCTTGTGATCTTGTAGTTCTCTTGTGATCTTGTAGTTCTCTGTGATCTTGTAGTTCTCCTTATTGTAGTTCTCTTGTGATCTTGTAGTTCTCCTTATTGTAGTTCTCTTGTGATCTTGTAGTTCTAATGTGATCTTGTAGTTCTCCTGTTATCTTGTAGTTCTCCTGTGATCTTGTAGTTCTCCTGTTATCTTGTAGTTCTCCTGTGATCTTGTAGTTCTCATGTGATCTTGTAGTTCTCTTGTGATCTTGTAGTTCTCCTGTGATCTTGTAGTTCTCATGTGATCTTTTAGTTCTCCTTATTGTAGTTCTCTTGTGATCTTGTAGTTCTCTTGTGATCTTGTAGTTCTCTGTGATCTTGTAGTTCTCCTTATTGTAGTTCTCTTGTGATCTTGTAGTTCTCTTGTGATCTTGTAGTTCTCTGTGATCTTGTAGTTCTCCTGTTATCTTGTAGTTCTCCTGTGATCTTGTAGTTCTCCTGTTATCTTGTAGTTCTCCTGTGATCTTGTAGTTCTCATTTGATCTTGTAGTTCTCTTGTGATCTTGTAGTTCTCCTGTGATCTTGTAGTTCTCATGTGATCTTGTAGTTCTCCTTATTGTAGTTCTCTTGTGATCTTGTAGTTCTCTTGTGATCTTGTAGTTCTCTGTGATCTTGTAGTTCTCCTTATTGTAGTTCTCTTGTGATCTTGTAGTTCTCCTTATTGTAGTTCTCTTGTGATCTTGTAGTTTTCCTGTTATCTTGTAGTTCTCCTTTGATCTTGTAGTTCTCTTGTGATCTTATAGTTCTCTTGTGATCTTGTAGTTCTCATGTGATCTTGTAGTTCTCTTGTGATCTTGTAGTTCTCCTGTAATCTTGGAGTTCTCCTGTTATCTTGTAGTTCTCCTGTGATCTTGTAGTTCTCCTGTGATCTTGTAGTTCTCTGTGATTTTGTAGTTCTCTTGTGATCTTGTAGTTCTCATGTGATCTTGTAGTTCTCTTGTGATCTTCTTGTGATCTTGTAGTTCTCTTGTGATCTTGTAGTTCTCATGTGATCTTGTAGTTCTCCTGTGTTCTTGTAGTTCTCATGTGATCTTGTAGTTCTCCTTATTGTAGTTCTCTTGTGATCTTGTAGTTCACTTGTGATCTTGTAGTTCTCTGTGATCTTGTAGTTCTCCTTATTGTAGTTCTCTTGTGATCTTGTAGTTCTCCTTATTGTAGTTCTCTTGTGATCTTCTAGTTCTCCTGTGATCTTGTAGTTCTCCTGTTATCTTGTAGTTCTCCTGTGATCTTGTAGTTCTCCTGTTATCTTGTAGTTCTCCTGTGATCTTGTAGTTCTCATTTGATCTTGTAGTTCTCTTGTGATCTTGTAGTTCTCCTGTCATCTTGTAGTTCTCATGTGATCTTGTATTTCTCCTTATTGTAGTTCTCTTGTGATCTTGTAGTTCTCTTGTGATCTTGTAGTTCTCTGTGATCTTGTAGTTCTCCTTATTGTAGTTCTCTTGTGATCTTGTAGTTCTCCTTATTGTAGTTCTCTTGTGATCTTGTAGTTCTCCTGTTATCTTGTAGTTCTCCTTTGATCTTGTAGTTCTCTTGTGATCTTGTAGTTCTCTTGTGATCTTGTAGTTCTCATGTGATCTTGTAGTTCTCTTGTGATCTTGTAGTTCTCCTGTAATCTTGTAGTTCTCCTGATATCTTGTAGTTCTCTGTGATCTTGTAGTTCTCCTTATTGTAGTTCTCTTGTGATCTTGTAGTTCTCCTTATTGTAGTTCTCTTGTGATCTTGTAGTTCTCCTGTGATCTTGTAGTTCTCTTGTGATCTTGTAGTTCTCCTGTGATCTTGTAGTTCTCTGTGATCTTGTAGTTCTCATGTGATCTTGTAGTTCTCATGTGATCTTGTAGTTCTCATGTGAACTTGTAGTTCTCTTGTGATCTTCTTGTGCTCTTGTAGTTCTCTTTTGATCTTCTTGTGATCTTGTAGTTCTCTTGTGATCTTGTAGTTCTCATGTGATCTTGTAGTTCTCATGTGATCTTGTAGTTCTCCTGGAATCTTGTAGTTCTCTTGTGATCTTGTAGTTCTCCTTATTGTAGTTCTCTTGTGATCTTGTAGTTCTCCTGTGATCTTGTAGTTCTCCTGTTATCTTGTAGTTCTCCTGTGATCTTGTAGTTCTCCTGTGATCTTGTAGTTCTCTGTGATTTTTGTAGTTCTCTTGTGATCTTGTAGTTCTCATGTGATCTTGTAGTTGTCTTGTGATCTTCTTGTGATCTTGTAGTTCTCTTGTGATCTTGTAGTTCTCATGTGATCTTGTAGTTCTCCTGTGTTCTTGTAGTTCTCATGTGATCTTGTAGTTCTCCTTATTGTAGTTCTCTTGTGATCTTGTAGTTCTCTTGTGATCTTGTAGTTCTCTGTGATCTTGTAGTTCTCCTTATTGTAGTTCTCTTGTGATCTTGTAGTTCTCCTTATTGTAGTTCTCTTGTGATCTTGTAGTTCTCCTGTGATCTTGTAGTTCTCCTGTTATCTTGTAGTTCTCCTGTGATCTTGTAGTTCTCCTGTTATCTTGTAGTTCTCCTGTGATCTTGTAGTTCTCATGTGATCTTGTAGTTCTCTTGTGATCTTGTAGTTCTCCTGTGATCTTGTAGTTCTCATGTGATCTTTTAGTTCTCCTTATTGTAGTTCTCTTGTGATCTTGTAGTTCTCTTGTGATCTTGTAGTTCTCTGTGATCTTGTAGTTCTCCTTATTGTAGTTCTCTTGTGATCTTGTAGTTCTCTTGTGATCTTGTAGTTCTCTGTGATCTTGTAGTTCTCCTGTTATCTTGTAGTTCTCCTGTGATCTTGTAGTTCTCCTGTTATCTTGTAGTTCTCCTGTGATCTTGTAGTTCTCATTTGATCTTGTAGTTCTCTTGTGATCTTGTAGTTCTCCTGTGATCTTGTAGTTCTCATGTGATCTTGTAGTTCTCCTTATTGTAGTTCTCTTGTGATCTTGTAGTTCTCTTGTGATCTTGTAGTTCTCTGTGATCTTGTAGTTCTCCTTATTGTAGTTCTCTTGTGATCTTGTAGTTCTCCTTATTGTAGTTCTCTTGTGATCTTGTAGTTTTCCTGTTATCTTGTAGTTCTCCTTTGATCTTGTAGTTCTCTTGTGATCTTATAGTTCTCTTGTGATCTTGTAGTTCTCATGTGATCTTGTAGTTCTCTTGTGATCTTGTAGTTCTCCTGTAATCTTGGAGTTCTCCTGTGATCTTGTAGTTCTCTGTGATCTTGTAGTTCTCCTTATTGTAGTTCTCTTGTGATCTTGTAGTTCTCCTTATTGTAGTTCTCTTGTGATCTTGTAGTTCTCCTGTGATCTTGTAGTTCTCTTGTGATCTTGTAGTTCTCCTGTGATCTTGTAGTTCTCTGTGATCTTGTAGTTCTCATGTGATCTTGTAGTTCTCATGTGATCTTGTAGTTCTCATGTGAACTTGTAGTTCTCTTGTGATCTTCTTGTGATCTTGTAGTTCTCTTGTGATCTTCTTGTGATCTTGTAGTTCTCTTGTGATCTTGTAGTTCTCATGTGATCTTGTAGTTCTCTTGTGATCTTGTAGTTCTCATGTGATCTTGTAGTTCTCCTGGAATCTTGTAGTTCTCTTGTGATCTTGTAGTTCTCCTTATTGTAGTTCTCTTGTGATCTTGTAGTTCTCCTGTGATCTTGTAGTTCTCCTGTTATCTTGTAGTTCTCCTGTGATCTTGTAGTTCTCCTGTGATCTTGTAGTTCTCTGTGATCTTGTAGTTCTCCTGTTATCTTGTAGTTCTCCTGTGATCTTGTAGTTCTCATTTGATCTTGTAGTTCTCTTGTGATCTTGTAGTTCTCCTGTGATTTTGTAGTTCTCATGTGATCTTGTATTCTCCTTATTGTAGTTCTCTTGTGATCTTGTAGTTCTCTTGTGATCTTGTAGTTCTCTGTGATCTTGTAGTTCTCCTTATTGTAGTTCTCTTGTGATCTTGTAGTTCTCCTTATTGTAGTTCTCTTGTGATCTTCTAGTTCTCCTGTGATCTTGTAGTTCTCCTGTTATCTTGTAGTTCTCCTGTGATCTTGTAGTTCTCCTGTGATCTTGTAGTTCTCCTGTGATCTTGTAGTTCTCATGTGATCTTGTAGTTCTCTTGTGATCTTGTAGTTCTCCTGTGATCTTGTAGTTCTCATGTGATCTTGTAGTTCTCCTTATTGTAGTTCTCTTGTGATCTTGTAGTTCTCTTGTGATCTTGTAGTTCTCTGTGATCTTGTCGTTCTCCTTATTGTAGTTCTCTTATGATCTTGTAGTTCTCCTTATTGTAGTTCTCTTGTGATCTTGTAGTTCTCCTGTTATCTTTTAGTTCTCCTTTGATCTTGTAGTTCTCCTGTTATCTTGTAGTTCTCCTGTGATCTTGTAGTTCTCATGTGATCTTGTAGTTCTCCTGTGATCTTGTAGTTCTCATGTGATCTTGTAGTTCTCATGTGATCTTGTAGTTCTCCTGTGATCTTGTAGTTCTCATGTGATCTTGTAGTTCTCCTTATTGTAGTTCTCTTGTGATCTTGTAGTTCTCTTGTGATCTTGTAGTTCTCCTTATTGTAGTTCTCTTGTGATCTTGTAGTTCTCCTGTTATCTTGTAGTTCTCCTTTGATCTTGTAGTTCTCTTGTGATCTTGTAGTTCTCCTGTGATCTTGTAGTTCTCATGTGATCTTGTAGTTCTCATGTGATCTTGTAGTTCTCTTGTGATCTTCTTGTGATCTTGTAGTTCTCTTGTGATCTTGTAGTTCTCATGTGATCTTGTAGTTCTCTTGTGATCTTCTTGTGATCTTGTAGTTCTCTTGTGATCTTGTAGTTCTCTTGTGATCTTGTAGTTCTCATGTGATCTTGTAGTTCTCCTGTGATCTTGTAGTTCTCATGTGATCTTGTAGTTCTCCTTATTGTAGTTCTCTTGTGATCTTGTAGTTCTCTTGTGATCTTGTAGTTCTCTGTCATCTTGTAGTTCTCCTTATTGTAGTTCTCTTGTGATCTTGTAATTCTCCTTATTGTAGTTCTCTTGTTATCTTGTAGTTCTCTGTGATCTTGTAGTTCTCCTGTTATCTTGTAGTTCTCCTGTGATCTTGTAGTTCTCCTGTTATCTTGTAGTTCTCCTGTGATCTTGTAGTTCTCATTTGATATTGTAGTTCTCTTTTGATCTTGTAGTTCTCCTGTAATCTTGTAGTTCTCCTGATATCTTGTAGTTCTCTGTGATCTTGTAGTTCTCCTTATTGTAGTTTTCTTGTGATCTTGTAGTTCTCCTTATTGTAGTTCTCTTGTGATCTTGTAGTTCTCCTGTGATCTTGTAGTTCTCTTGTGATCTTGTAGTTCTCCTGTGATCTTGTAGTTCTCTGTGATCTTGTAGTTCTCATGTGATCTTGTAGTTCTCATGTGATCTTGTAGTTCTCATGTGAACTTGTAGTTCTCTTGTGATCTTCTTGTGCTCTTGTAGTTCTCTTTTGATCTTCTTGTGATCTTGTAGTTCTCTTGTGATCTTGTAGTTCTCATGTGATCTTGTAGTTCTCATGTGATCTTGTAGTTCTCCTGGAATCTTGTAGTTCTCTTGTGATCTTGTAGTTCTCCTTATTGTAGTTCTCTTGTGATCTTGTAGTTCTCCTGTGATCTTGTAGTTCTCCTGTTATCTTGTAGTTCTCCTGTGATCTTGTAGTTCTCCTGTGATCTTGTAGTTCTCTGTGATTTTGTAGTTCTCTTGTGATCTTGTAGTTCTCATGTGATCTTGTAGTTCTCTTGTGATCTTCTTGTAGTTCTCCTGTGATCTTGTAGTTCTCCTGTGATCTTGTAGTTCTCTGTGATTTTGTAGTTCTCTTGTGATCTTGTAGTTCTCATGTGATCTTGTAGTTCTCTTGTGATCTTCTTGTGATCTTGTAGTTCTCTTGTGATCTTGTAGTTCTCATGTGATCTTGTAGTTCTCCTGTGTTCTTGTAGTTCTCATGTGATCTTGTAGTTCTCCTTATTGTAGTTCTCTTGTGATCTTGTAGTTCTCTTGTGATCTTGTAGTTCTCTGTGATCTTGTAGTTCTCCTTATTGTAGTTCTCTTGTGATCTTGTAGTTCTCCTTATTGTAGTTCTCTTGTGATCTTCTAGTTCTCCTGTGATCTTGTAGTTCTCCTGTTATCTTGTAGTTCTCCTGTGATCTTGTAGTTCTCCTGTTATCTTGTAGTTCTCCTGTGATCTTGTAGTTCTCATGTGATCTTGTAGTTCTCTTGTGATCTTGTAGTTCTCCTGTGATCTTGTAGTTCTCATGTGATCTTGTAGTTCTCCTTATTGTAGTTCTCTTGTGATCTTGTAGTTCTCTTGTGATCTTGTAGTTCTCTGTGATCTTGTAGTTCTCCTTATTGTAGTTCTCTTGTGATCTTGTAGTTCTCTTGTGATCTTGTAGTTCTCTGTGATCTTGTAGTTCTCCTGTTATCTTGTAGTTCTCTGTGATCTTGTAGTTCTCCTTATTGTAGTTCTCTTGTGATCTTGTAGTTCTCCTTATTGTAGTTCTCTTGTGATCTTGTAGTTCTCCTGTGATCTTGTAGTTCTCTTGTGATCTTGTAGTTCTCCTGTGATCTTGTAGTTCTCTGTGATCTTGTAGTTCTCATGTGATCTTGTAGTTCTCATGTGATCTTGTAGTTCTCATGTGAACTTGTAGTTCTCTTGTGATCTTCTTGTGATCTTGTAGTTCTCTTGTGATCTTCTTGTGATCTTGTAGTTCTCTTGTGATCTTGTAGTTCTCATGTGATCTTGTAGTTCTCTTGTGATCTTGTAGTTCTCATGTGATCTTGTAGTTCTCCTGGAATCTTGTAGTTCTCTTGTGATCTTGTAGTTCTCCTTATTGTAGTTCTCTTGTGATCTTGTAGTTCTCCTGTGATCTTGTAGTTCTCCTGTTATCTTGTAGTTCTCCTGTGATCTTGTAGTTCTCCTGTGATCTTGTAGTTCTCTGTGATCTTGTAGTTCTCCTGTTATCTTGTAGTTCTCCTGTGATCTTGTAGTTCTCATTTGATCTTGTAGTTCTCTTGTGATCTTGTAGTTCTCCTGTGATCTTGTAGTTCTTATGTGATCTTGTAGTTCTCCTTATTGTAGTTCTCTTGTGATCTTGTAGTTCTCTTGTGATCTTGTAGTTCTCTGTGATCTTGTAGTTCTCCTTATTGTAGTTCTCTTGTGATCTTGTAGTTCTCCTTATTGTCGTTCTCTTGTGATCTTCTAGTTCTCCTGTGATCTTGTAGTTCTCCTGTTATCTTGTAGTTCTCCTGTGATCTTGTAGTTCTCCTGTGATCTTGTAGTTCTCCTGTGATCTTGTAGTTCTCATGTGATCTTGTAGTTCTCTTGTGATCTTGTAGTTCTCCTGTGATCTTGTAGTTCTCATGTGATCTTGTAGTTCTCCTTATTGTAGTTCTCTTGTGATCTTGTAGTACTCTTGTGATCTTGTAGTTCTCTGTGATCTTGTAGTTCTCCTTATTGTAGTTCTCTTGTGATCTTGTAGTTCTCCTTATTGTAGTTCTCTTGTGATCTTGTAGTTCTCCTGTTATCTTGTAGTTCTCCTTTGATCTTGTAGTTCTCTTGTGATCTTGTAGTTCTCCTGTGATCTTGTAGTTCTCTGTGATCTTGTAGTTCTCATGTGATCTTGTAGTTCTCATGTGATCTTGTAGTTCTCTTGTGATCTTGTAGTTCTCCTGTGATCTTGTAGTTCTCCTGTGATCTTCTAGTTCTCTGTGATCTTGTAGTTCTCCTTATTGTATTTCTCTTGTGATCTTGTAGTTCTCCTTATTGTAGTTCTCTGTGATCTTGTAGTTCTCCTTATTGTAGTTCTCTTGTGATCTTGTAGTTCTCTTGTGATCTTGTAGTTCTCTGTGATCTTGTAGTTCTCCTGTTATCTTGTTGTTCTCCTGTGATCTTGTAGTTCTCCTGTTATCTTGTAGTTCTCCTGTGATCTTGTAGTTCTCATTTGATCTTGTAGTTCTCTTGTGATCTTGTAGTTCTCCTGTGATCTTGTAGTTCTCATGTGATCTTGTAGTTCTCCTTATTGTAGTTCTCTTGTGATCTTGTAGTTCTCTTGTGATCTTGTAGTTCTCTGTGATCTTGTAGTTCTCCTTAGTGTAGTTCTCTTGTGATCTTGTAGTTCTCCTTATTGTAGTTCTCTTGTGATCTTGTAGTTTTCCTGTTATCTTGTAGTTCTCCTTTGATCTTGTAGTTCTCTTGTGATCTTGTAGTTCTCTTGTGATCTTGTAGTTCTCATGTGATCTTGTAGTTCTCTTGTGATCTTGTAGTTCTCCTGTAATCTTGTAGTTCTCCTGTGATCTTGTAGTTCTCTGTGATCTTGTAGTTCTCCTTATTGTAGTTCTCTTGTGATCTTGTAGTTCTCCTTATTGTAGTTCTCTTGTGATCTTGTAGTTCTCCTGTGATCTTGTAGTTCTCTTGTGATCTTGTAGTTTTCCTGTGATCTTGTAGTTCTCTGTGATCTTGTAGTTCTCATGTGATCTTGTAGTTCTCATGTGATCTTGTAGTTCTCATGTGAACTTGTAGTTCTCTTGTGATCTTCTTGTGATCTTGTAGTTCTCTTGTGATCTTCTTGTGATCTTGTAGTTCTCTTGTGATCTTGTAGTTCTCATGTGATCTTGTAGTTCTCTTGTGATCTTGTAGTTCTCATGTGATCTTGTAGTTCTCCTGGAATCTTGTAGTTCTCTTGTGATCTTGTAGTTCTCCTTATTGTAGTTCTCTTGTGATCTTGTAGTTCTCCTGTGATCTTGTAGTTCTCCTGTTATCTTGTAGTTCTCCTGTGATCTTGTAGTTCTCCTGTGATCTTGTAGTTCTCTGTGATCTTGTAGTTCTCCTGTTATCTTGTAGTTCTCCTGTGATCTTGTAGTTCTCATTTGATCTTGTAGTTCTCTTGTGATCTTGTAGTTCTCCTGTGATCTTGTAGTTCTCATGTGATCTTGTAGTTCTCCTTATTGTAGTTCTCTTGTGATCTTGTAGTTCTCTTGTGATCTTGTAGTTCTCTGTGATCTTGTAGTTCTCCTTATTGTAGTTCTCTTGTGATCTTGTAGTTCTCCTTATTGTCGTTCTCTTGTGATCTTCTAGTTCTCCTGTGATCTTGTAGTTCTCCTGTTATCTTGTAGTTCTCCTGTGATCTTGTAGTTCTCCTGTGATCTTGTAGTTCTCCTGTGATCTTGTAGTTCTCATGTGATCTTGTAGTTCTCTTGTGATCTTGTAGTTCTCCTGTGATCTTGTAGTTCTCATGTGATCTTGTAGTTCTCCTTATTGTAGTTCTCTTGTGATCTTGTAGTTCTCTTGTGATCTTGTAGTTCTCTGTGATCTTGTAGTTCTCCTTATTGTAGTTCTCTTGTCATCTTGTAGTTCTCCTTATTGTAGTTCTCTTGTGATCTTGTAGTTCTCCTGTTATCTTGTAGTTCTCCTTTGATCTTGTAGTTCTCTTGTGATCTTGTAGTTCTCCTGTGATCTTGTAGTTCTCTGTGATCTTGTAGTTCTCATGTGATCTTGTAGTTCTCATGTGATCTTGTAGTTCTCTTGTGATCTTGTAGTTCTCCTGTGATCTTGTAGTTCTCCTGTGATCTTCTAGTTCTCTGTGATCTTGTAGTTCTCCTTATTGTATTTCTCTTGTGATCTTGTAGTTCTCCTTATTGTAGTTCTCTTGTGATCTTGTAGTTCTCATGTGATCTTGTAGTTCTCCTTATTGTAGTTCTCTTGTGATCTTGTAGTTCTCTTATGATCTTGTAGTTCTCCTTATTGTAGTTCTCTTGTGATCTTGTAGTTCTCCTGTTATCTTTTAGTTCTCCTTTGATCTTGTAGTTCTCCTGTTATCTTGTAGTTCTCCTGTGATCTTGTAGTTCTCATGTGATCTTGTAGTTCTCCTGTGATCTTGTAGTTCTCATGTGATCTTGTAGTTCTCATGTGATCTTGTAGTTCTCCTGTGATCTTGTAGTTCTCATGTGATCTTGTAGTTCTCCTTATTGTAGTTCTCTTGTGATCTTGTAGTTCTCTTGTGATCTTGTAGTTCTCCTTATTGTAGTTCTCTTGTGATCTTGTAGTTCTCCTGTTATCTTGTAGTTCTCCTTTGATCTTGTAGTTCTCTTGTTATCTTGTAGTGCTCCTGTGATCTTGTAGTTCTCATGTGATCTTGTAGTTCTCATGTGATCTTGTAGTTCTCTTGTGATCTTCTTGTGATCTTGTAGTTCTCTTGTGATCTTGTAGTTCTCATGTGATCTTGTAGTTCTCTTGTGATCTTCTTGTGATCTTGTAGTTCTCTTGTGATCTTGTAGTTCTCTTGTGATCTTGTAGTTCTCATGTGATCTTGTAGTTCTCCTGTGATCTTGTAGTTCTCATGTGATCTTGTAGTTCTCCTTATTGTAGTTCTCTTGTGATCTTGTAGTTCTCTTGTGATCTTGTAGTTCTCTGTCATCTTGTAGTTCTCCTTATTGTAGTTCTCTTGTGATCTTGTAGTTCTCCTTATTGTAGTTCTCTTGTTATCTTGTAGTTCTCTGTGATCTTGTAGTTCTCCTGTTATCTTGTAGTTCTCCTGTGATCTTGTAGTTCTCCTGTTATCTTGTAGTTCTCCTGTGATCTTGTAGTTCTCATTAGATATTGTAGTTCTCTTGTGATCTTGTAGTTCTCCTGTGATCTTGTAGTTCTCATGTGATCTTGTAGTTCTCCTTATTGTAGTTCTCTTGTGATCTTGTAGTTCTCTTGTGATCTTGTAGTTCTCCTTATTGTAGTTCTCTTGTGATCTTGTAGTTCTCCTGTTATCTTGTAGTTCTCCTTTGATCTTGTAGTTCTCTTGTGATCTTGTAGTTCTCCTGTGATCTTGTAGTTCTCCTTATTGTAGTTCTCTTGTGATCTTGTAGTTCTCTTGTGATCTTGTAGTTCTCTTGTGATCTTGTAGTTCTCTGTGATCTTGTAGTTCTCCTTATTGTAGTTCTCTTGTGATCTTGTAGTTCTCCTTATTGTAGTTCTCTTGTGATCTTGTAGTTCTCCTGTTATCTTGTAGTTCTCCTTTGATCTTGTAGTTCTCTTGTGATCTTGTAGTTCTCTTGTGATCTTGTAGTTCTCCTGTAATCTTGTAGTTCTCCTGTGATCTTGTAGTTCTCTGTGATCTTGTAGTTCTCCTTATTGTAGTTCTCTTGTGATCTTGTAGTTCTCCTTATTGTAGTTCTCTTGTGATCTTGTAGTTTTCCTGTGATCTTGTAGTTCTCTTGTGATCTTGTAGTTCTCCTGTGATCTTGTAGTTCTCTGTGATCTTGTAGTTCTCATGTGATCTTGTAGTTCTCTTGTGATCTTGTAGTTCTCCTGTGATCTTGTAGTTCTCCTGTGATCTTCTAGTTCTCTGTGATCTTGTAGTTCTCCTTATTGTATTTCTCTTGTGATCTTGTAGTTCTCCTTATTGTAGTTCTCTTGTGATCTTGTAGTTCTCATGTGATCTTGTAGTTCTCCTTATTGTAGTTCTCTTGTGATCTTGTAGTTCTCTTGTGATCTTGTAGTTCTCCTTATTGTAGTTCTCTTGTGATCTTGTAGTTCTTCTGTTATCTTTTAGTTCTCCTTTGATCTTGTAGTTCTCCTGTTATCTTGTAGTTCTCCTGTGATCTTGTAGTTCTCATGTGATCTTGTAGTTCTCCTGTGATCTTGTAGTTCTCATGTGATCTTGTAGTTCTCATGTGATCTTGTAGTTCTCCTGTGATCTTGTAGTTCTCATGTGATCTTGTAGTTCTCCTTATTGTAGTTCTCTTGTGATCTTGTAGTTCTCCTTATTGTAGTTCTCTTGTGATCTTGTAGTTCTCCTGTTATCTTGTAGTTCTCCTTTGATCTTGTAGTTCTCTTGTGATCTTGTAGTTCTCCTGTGATCTTGTAGTTCTCATGTGATCTTGTAGTTCTCATGTGATCTTGTAGTTCTCTTGTGATCTTCTTGTGATCTTGTAGTTCTCTTGTGATCTTGTAGTTCTCATGTGATCTTGTAGTTCTCTTGTGATCTTCTTGTGATCTTGTAGTTCTCTTGTGATCTTGTAGTTCTCTTGTGATCTTGTAGTTCTCATGTGATCTTGTAGTTCTCATGTGATCTTGTAGTTCTCCTTATTGTAGTTATCTTGTGATCTTGTAGTTCTCCTGTTATCTTGTAGTTCTCCTTTGATCTTGTAGTTCTCTTGTGATCTTGTAGTTCTCCTGTGATCTTGTAGTTCTCCTTATTGTAGTTCTCTTGTGATCTTGTAGTTCTCCTGTTATCTTGTAGTTCTCCTTTGATCTTGTAGTTCTCTTGTGATCTTGTAGTTCTCTTGTGATCTTGTAGTTCTCCTGTAATCTTGTAGTTCTCCTGTGATCTTGTAGTTCTCTGTGATCTTGTAGTTCTCCTTATTGTAGTTCTCTTGTGATCTTGTAGTTCTCCTTATTGTAGTTCTCTTGTGATCTTGTAGTTTTCCTGTGATCTTGTAGTTCTCTTGTGATCTTGTAGTTCTCCTGTGATCTTGTAGTTCTCCTTTGATCTTGTAGTTCTCTTGTGATCTTGTAGTTCTCCTGTGATCTTGTAGTTCTCCTTATTGTAGTTCTCTTGTGATCTTGTAGTTCTCTTGTGATCTTGTAGTTCTCTTGTGATCTTGTTGTTCTCTGTGATCTTGTAGTTCTCCTTATTGTAGTTCTCTTGTGATCTTGTAGTTCTCCTTATTGTAGTTCTCTTGTGATCTTCTAGTTCTCCTGTGATCTTGTAGTTCTCCTGTTATCTTGTAGTTCTCCTGTGATCTTGTAGTTCTCCTGTTATCTTGTAGTTCTCCTGTGATCTTGTAGTTCTCATTTGATCTTGTAGTTCTCTTGTGATCTTGTAGTTCTCCTGTGATCTTGTAGTTCTCATGTGATCTTGTATTTCTCCTTATTGTAGTTCTCTTGTGATCTTGTAGTTCTCTTGTGATCTTGTAGTTCTCTGTGATCTTGTAGTTCTCCTTATTGTAGTTCTCTTGTGATCTTGTAGTTCTCCTTATTGTAGTTCTCTTGTGATCTTGTAGTTCTCCTGTTATCTTGTAGTTCTCCTTTGATCTTGTAGTTCTCTTGTGATCTTGTAGTTCTCTTGTGATCTTGTAGTTCTCATGTGATCTTGTAGTTCTCTTGTGATCTTGTAGTTCTCCTGTAATCTTGTAGTTCTCCTGATATCTTGTAGTTCTCTGTGATCTTGTAGTTCTCCTTATTGTAGTTCTCTTGTGATCTTGTAGTTCTCCTTATTGTAGTTCTCTTGTGATCTTGTAGTTCTCCTGTGATCTTGTAGTTCTCTTGTGATCTTGTAGTTCTCCTGTGATCTTGTAGTTCTCTGTGATCTTGTAGTTCTCATGTGATCTTGTAGTTCTCATGTGATCTTGTAGTTCTCTTGTGAACTTGTAGTTCTCTTGTGATCTTCTTGTGCTCTTGTAGTTCTCTTTTGATCTTCTTGTGATCTTGTAGTTCTCTTGTGATCTTGTAGTTCTCATGTGATCTTGTAGTTCTCATGTGATCTTGTAGTTCTCCTGGAATCTTGTAGTTCTCTTGTTATCTTCTAGTTCTCCTTATTGTAGTTCTCTTGTGATCTTGTAGTTCTCCTGTGATCTTGTAGTTCTCCTGTTATCTTGTAGTTCTCCTGTGATCTTGTAGTTCTCCTGTGATCTTGTAGTTCTCTGTGATTTTGTAGTTCTCTTGTGATCTTGTAGTTCTCATGTGATCTTGTAGTTCTCTTGTGATCTTCTTGTGATCTTGTAGTTCTCTTGTGATCTTGTAGTTCTCTTGTGATCTTGTAGTTCTCATGTGATCTTGTAGTTCTCCTGTGATCTTGTAGTTCTCATATGATCTTGTAGTTCTCATGTGATCTTGTAGTTCTCCTGTGATCTTCTAGTTCTCATGTGATCTTGTAGTTCTCCTTATTGTAGTTCTCCTTATTGTAGTTCTCTTGTGATCTTGTAGTTCTCATGTGATCTTGTAGTTCTCCTTATTGTAGTTCTCTTGTGATCTTGTAGTTCTCTTGTGATCTTGTAGTTCTCCTTATTGTAGTTCTCTTGTGATCTTGTAGTTCTTCTGTTATCTTTTAGTTCTCCTTTGATCTTGTAGTTCTCCTGTTATCTTGTAGTTCTCCTGTGATCTTGTAGTTCTCATGTGATCTTGTAGTTCTCCTGTGATCTTGTAGTTCTCATGTGATCTTGTAGTTCTCATGTGATCTTGTAGTTCTCCTGTGATCTTGTAGTTCTCATGTGATCTTGTAGTTCTCCTTATTGTAGTTCTCTTGTGATCTTGTAGTTCTCCTTATTGTAGTTCTCTTGTGATCTTGTAGTTCTCCTGTTATCTTGTAGTTCTCCTTTGATCTTGTAGTTCTCTTGTGATCTTGTAGTTCTCCTGTGATCTTGTAGTTCTCATGTGATCTTGTAGTTCTCATGTGATCTTGTAGTTCTCTTGTGATCTTCTTGTGATCTTGTAGTTCTCTTGTGATCTTGTAGTTCTCATGTGATCTTGTAGTTCTCTTGTGATCTTCTTGTGATCTTGTAGTTCTCTTGTGATCTTGTAGTTCTCTTGTGATCTTGTAGTTCTCATGTGATCTTGTAGTTCTCATGTGATCTTGTAGTTCTCCTTATTGTAGTTATCTTGTGATCTTGTAGTTCTCCTGTTATCTTGTAGTTCTCCTTTGATCTTGTAGTTCTCTTGTGATCTTGTAGTTCTCCTGTGATCTTGTAGTTCTCCTTATTGTAGTTCTCTTGTGATCTTGTAGTTCTCCTGTTATCTTGTAGTTCTCCTTTGATCTTGTAGTTCTCTTGTGATCTTGTAGTTCTCTTGTGATCTTGTAGTTCTCCTGTAATCTTGTAGTTCTCCTGTGATCTTGTAGTTCTCTGTGATCTTGTAGTTCTCCTTATTGTAGTTCTCTTGTGATCTTGTAGTTCTCCTTATTGTAGTTCTCTTGTGATCTTGTAGTTTTCCTGTGATCTTGTAGTTCTCTTGTGATCTTGTAGTTCTCCTGTGATCTTGTAGTTCTCCTTTGATCTTGTAGTTCTCTTGTGATCTTGTAGTTCTCCTGTGATCTTGTAGTTCTCCTTATTGTAGTTCTCTTGTGATCTTGTAGTTCTCTTGTGATCTTGTAGTTCTCTTGTGATCTTGTTGTTCTCTGTGATCTTGTAGTTCTCCTTATTGTAGTTCTCTTGTGATCTTGTAGTTCTCCTTATTGTAGTTCTCTTGTGATCTTCTAGTTCTCCTGTGATCTTGTAGTTCTCCTGTTATCTTGTAGTTCTCCTGTGATCTTGTAGTTCTCCTGTTATCTTGTAGTTCTCCTGTGATCTTGTAGTTCTCATTTGATCTTGTAGTTCTCTTGTGATCTTGTAGTTCTCCTGTGATCTTGTAGTTCTCATGTGATCTTGTATTTCTCCTTATTGTAGTTCTCTTGTGATCTTGTAGTTCTCTTGTGATCTTGTAGTTCTCTGTGATCTTGTAGTTCTCCTTATTGTAGTTCTCTTGTGATCTTGTAGTTCTCCTTATTGTAGTTCTCTTGTGATCTTGTAGTTCTCCTGTTATCTTGTAGTTCTCCTTTGATCTTGTAGTTCTCTTGTGATCTTGTAGTTCTCTTGTGATCTTGTAGTTCTCATGTGATCTTGTAGTTCTCTTGTGATCTTGTAGTTCTCCTGTAATCTTGTAGTTCTCCTGATATCTTGTAGTTCTCTGTGATCTTGTAGTTCTCCTTATTGTAGTTCTCTTGTGATCTTGTAGTTCTCCTTATTGTAGTTCTCTTGTGATCTTGTAGTTCTCCTGTGATCTTGTAGTTCTCTTGTGATCTTGTAGTTCTCCTGTGATCTTGTAGTTCTCTGTGATCTTGTAGTTCTCATGTGATCTTGTAGTTCTCATGTGATCTTGTAGTTCTCTTGTGAACTTGTAGTTCTCTTGTGATCTTCTTGTGCTCTTGTAGTTCTCTTTTGATCTTCTTGTGATCTTGTAGTTCTCTTGTGATCTTGTAGTTCTCATGTGATCTTGTAGTTCTCATGTGATCTTGTAGTTCTCCTGGAATCTTGTAGTTCTCTTGTTATCTTCTAGTTCTCCTTATTGTAGTTCTCTTGTGATCTTGTAGTTCTCCTGTGATCTTGTAGTTCTCCTGTTATCTTGTAGTTCTCCTGTGATCTTGTAGTTCTCCTGTGATCTTGTAGTTCTCTGTGATTTTGTAGTTCTCTTGTGATCTTGTAGTTCTCATGTGATCTTGTAGTTCTCTTGTGATCTTCTTGTGATCTTGTAGTTCTCTTGTGATCTTGTAGTTCTCTTGTGATCTTGTAGTTCTCATGTGATCTTGTAGTTCTCCTGTGATCTTGTAGTTCTCATATGATCTTGTAGTTCTCATGTGATCTTGTAGTTCTCCTGTGATCTTCTAGTTCTCATGTGATCTTGTAGTTCTCCTTATTGTAGTTCTCCTTATTGTAGTTCTCTTGTGATCTTGTAGTTCTCTTGTGATCTTGTAGTTCTCCTTATTGTAGTTCTCTTGTGATCTTGTAGTTCTCCTTATTGTAGTTCTCTTGTGATCTTGTAGTTCTCCTGTTATCTTGTAGTTCTCCTTTGATCTTGTAGTTCTCTTGTGATCTTGTAGTTCTCTTGTGATCTTGTAGTTCTCATGTGATCTTGTAGTTCTCTTGTGATCTTGTAGTTCTCCTGTAATCTTGTAGTTCTCCTGTGATCTTGTAGTTCTCTGTGATCTTGTAGTTCTCCTTATTGTAGTTCTCTTTTGATCTTGTAGTTCTCCTTATTGTAGTTCTCTTTTGATCTTGTAGTTCTCCTGTGATCTTGTAGTTCTCTTGTGATCTTGTAGTTCTCCTGTGATCTTGTAGTTCTCTGTGATCTTGTAGTTCTCATGTGATCTTGTAGTTCTCATGTGATCTTGTAGTTCTCATGTGAACTTGTAGTTCTCTTGTGATCTTCTTGTGATCTTGTAGTTCTCTTGTGATCTTCTTGTGATCTTGTAGTTCTCTTGTGATCTTGTAGTTCTCATGTGATCTTGTAGTTCTCCTGTGATCTTGTAGTTCTCTGTGATTTTGTAGTTCTCCTGTGATCTTGTAGTTCTCATGTGATCTTGTAGTTCTCATGTGATCTTGTAGTTCTCCTGTGATCTTGTAGTTCTCATGTGATCTTGTAGTTCTCCTTATTGTAGTTCTCTTGTGATCTTGTAGTTCTCTTGTGATCTTGTAGTTCTCCTTATTGTAGTTCTCTTCTGATCTTGTAGTTCTCCTGTTATCTTGTAGTTCTCCTTTGATCTTGTAGTTCTCTTGTGATCTTGTAGTTCTCCTGTGATCTTGTAGTTCTCATGTGATCTTGTAGTTCTCATGTGATCTTGTAGTTCTCTTGTGATCTTCTTGTGATCTTGTAGTTCTCTTGTGATCTTGTAGTTCTCATGTGATCTTGTAGTTCTCTTGTGATCTTCTTGTGATCTTGTAGTTCTCTTGTGATCTTGTAGTTCTCTTGTGATCTTGTAGTTCTCATGTGATCTTGTAGTTCTCCTGGAATCTTGTAGTTCTCTTGTGATCTTGTAGTTCTCCTTATTGTAGTTCTCTTGTGATCTTGTAGTTCTCCTGTGATCTTGTAGTTCTCCTGTTATCTTGTAGTTCTCCTGTGATCTTGTAGTTCTCCTGTGATCTTGTAGTTCTCTGTGATCTTGTAGTTCTCCTGTTATCTTGTAGTTCTCCTGTGATCTTGTAGTTCTCATTTGATCTTGTAGTTCTCTTGTGATCTTGTAGTTCTCCTGTGATCTTGTAGTTCTCATGTGATCTTGTAGTTCTCCTTATTGTAGTTCTCTTGTGATCTTGTAGTTCTCTTGTGATCTTGTAGTTCTCTGTGATCTTGTAGTTCTCCTTATTGTAGTTCTCTTGTGATCTTGTAGTTCTCCTTATTGTCGTTCTCTTGTGATCTTCTAGTTCTCCTGTGATCTTGTAGTTCTCCTGTTATCTTGTAGTTCTCCTGTGATCTTGTAGTTCTCCTGTGATCTTGTAGTTCTCCTGTGATCTTGTAGTTCTCATGTGATCTTGTAGTTCTCTTGTGATCTTGTAGTTCTCCTGTGATCTTGTAGTTCTCATGTGATCTTGTAGTTCTCCTTATTGTAGTTCTCTTGTGATCTTGTAGTTCTCTTGTGATCTTGTAGTTCTCTGTGATCTTGTAGTTCTCCTTATTGTAGTTCTCTTGTCATCTTGTAGTTCTCCTTATTGTAGTTCTCTTGTGATCTTGTAGTTCTCCTGTTATCTTGTAGTTCTCCTTTGATCTTGTAGTTCTCTTGTGATCTTGTAGTTCTCCTGTGATCTTGTAGTTCTCTGTGATCTTGTAGTTCTCATGTGATCTTGTAGTTCTCATGTGATCTTGTAGTTCTCTTGTGATCTTGTAGTTCTCCTGTGATCTTGTAGTTCTCCTGTGATCTTCTAGTTCTCTGTGATCTTGTAGTTCTCCTTATTGTATTTCTCTTGTGATCTTGTAGTTCTCCTTATTGTAGTTCTCTTGTGATCTTGTAGTTCTCATGTGATCTTGTAGTTCTCCTTATTGTAGTTCTCTTGTGATCTTGTAGTTCTCTTATGATCTTGTAGTTCTCCTTATTGTAGTTCTCTTGTGATCTTGTAGTTCTCCTGTTATCTTTTAGTTCTCCTTTGATCTTGTAGTTCTCCTGTTATCTTGTAGTTCTCCTGTGATCTTGTAGTTCTCATGTGATCTTGTAGTTCTCCTGTGATCTTGTAGTTCTCATGTGATCTTGTAGTTCTCATGTGATCTTGTAGTTCTCCTGTGATCTTGTAGTTCTCATGTGATCTTGTAGTTCTCCTTATTGTAGTTCTCTTGTGATCTTGTAGTTCTCTTGTGATCTTGTAGTTCTCCTTATTGTAGTTCTCTTGTGATCTTGTAGTTCTCCTGTTATCTTGTAGTTCTCCTTTGATCTTGTAGTTCTCTTGTTATCTTGTAGTGCTCCTGTGATCTTGTAGTTCTCATGTGATCTTGTAGTTCTCATGTGATCTTGTAGTTCTCTTGTGATCTTCTTGTGATCTTGTAGTTCTCTTGTGATCTTGTAGTTCTCATGTGATCTTGTAGTTCTCTTGTGATCTTCTTGTGATCTTGTAGTTCTCTTGTGATCTTGTAGTTCTCTTGTGATCTTGTAGTTCTCATGTGATCTTGTAGTTCTCCTGTGATCTTGTAGTTCTCATGTGATCTTGTAGTTCTCCTTATTGTAGTTCTCTTGTGATCTTGTAGTTCTCTTGTGATCTTGTAGTTCTCTGTCATCTTGTAGTTCTCCTTATTGTAGTTCTCTTGTGATCTTGTAGTTCTCCTTATTGTAGTTCTCTTGTTATCTTGTAGTTCTCTGTGATCTTGTAGTTCTCCTGTTATCTTGTAGTTCTCCTGTGATCTTGTAGTTCTCCTGTTATCTTGTAGTTCTCCTGTGATCTTGTAGTTCTCATTAGATATTGTAGTTCTCTTGTGATCTTGTAGTTCTCCTGTGATCTTGTAGTTCTCATGTGATCTTGTAGTTCTCCTTATTGTAGTTCTCTTGTGATCTTGTAGTTCTCTTGTGATCTTGTAGTTCTCCTTATTGTAGTTCTCTTGTGATCTTGTAGTTCTCCTGTTATCTTGTAGTTCTCCTTTGATCTTGTAGTTCTCTTGTGATCTTGTAGTTCTCCTGTGATCTTGTAGTTCTCCTTATTGTAGTTCTCTTGTGATCTTGTAGTTCTCTTGTGATCTTGTAGTTCTCTTGTGATCTTGTAGTTCTCTGTGATCTTGTAGTTCTCCTTATTGTAGTTCTCTTGTGATCTTGTAGTTCTCCTTATTGTAGTTCTCTTGTGATCTTGTAGTTCTCCTGTTATCTTGTAGTTCTCCTTTGATCTTGTAGTTCTCTTGTGATCTTGTAGTTCTCTTGTGATCTTGTAGTTCTCCTGTAATCTTGTAGTTCTCCTGTGATCTTGTAGTTCTCTGTGATCTTGTAGTTCTCCTTATTGTAGTTCTCTTGTGATCTTGTAGTTCTCCTTATTGTAGTTCTCTTGTGATCTTGTAGTTTTCCTGTGATCTTGTAGTTCTCTTGTGATCTTGTAGTTCTCCTGTGATCTTGTAGTTCTCTGTGATCTTGTAGTTCTCATGTGATCTTGTAGTTCTCTTGTGATCTTGTAGTTCTCCTGTGATCTTGTAGTTCTCCTGTGATCTTCTAGTTCTCTGTGATCTTGTAGTTCTCCTTATTGTATTTCTCTTGTGATCTTGTAGTTCTCCTTATTGTAGTTCTCTTGTGATCTTGTAGTTCTCATGTGATCTTGTAGTTCTCCTTATTGTAGTTCTCTTGTGATCTTGTAGTTCTCTTGTGATCTTGTAGTTCTCCTTATTGTAGTTCTCTTGTGATCTTGTAGTTCTTCTGTTATCTTTTAGTTCTCCTTTGATCTTGTAGTTCTCCTGTTATCTTGTAGTTCTCCTGTGATCTTGTAGTTCTCATGTGATCTTGTAGTTCTCCTGTGATCTTGTAGTTCTCATGTGATCTTGTAGTTCTCATGTGATCTTGTAGTTCTCCTGTGATCTTGTAGTTCTCATGTGATCTTGTAGTTCTCCTTATTGTAGTTCTCTTGTGATCTTGTAGTTCTCCTTATTGTAGTTCTCTTGTGATCTTGTAGTTCTCCTGTTATCTTGTAGTTCTCCTTTGATCTTGTAGTTCTCTTGTGATCTTCTTGTGATCTTGTAGTTCTCTTGTGATCTTGTAGTTCTCATGTGATCTTGTAGTTCTCTTGTGATCTTCTTGTGATCTTGTAGTTCTCTTGTGATCTTGTAGTTCTCTTGTGATCTTGTAGTTCTCATGTGATCTTGTAGTTCTCATGTGATCTTGTAGTTCTCCTTATTGTAGTTATCTTGTGATCTTGTAGTTCTCCTGTTATCTTGTAGTTCTCCTTTGATCTTGTAGTTCTCTTGTGATCTTGTAGTTCTCCTGTGATCTTGTAGTTCTCCTTATTGTAGTTCTCTTGTGATCTTGTAGTTCTCCTGTTATCTTGTAGTTCTCCTTTGATCTTGTAGTTCTCTTGTGATCTTGTAGTTCTCTTGTGATCTTGTAGTTCTCCTGTAATCTTGTAGTTCTCCTGTGATCTTGTAGTTCTCTGTGATCTTGTAGTTCTCCTTATTGTAGTTCTCTTGTGATCTTGTAGTTCTCCTTATTGTAGTTCTCCTTTGATCTTGTAGTTCTCTTGTGATCTTGTAGTTCTCCTGTGATCTTGTAGTTCTCCTTATTGTAGTTCTCTTGTGATCTTGTAGTTCTCTTGTGATCTTGTAGTTCTCTTGTGATCTTGTTGTTCTCTGTGATCTTGTAGTTCTCCTTATTGTAGTTCTCTTGTGATCTTGTAGTTCTCCTTATTGTAGTTCTCTTGTGATCTTCTAGTTCTCCTGTGATCTTGTAGTTCTCCTGTTATCTTGTAGTTCTCCTGTGATCTTGTAGTTCTCCTGTTATCTTGTAGTTCTCCTGTGATCTTGTAGTTCTCATTTGATCTTATAGTTCTCTTGTGATCTTGTAGTTCTCCTGTGATCTTGTAGTTCTCATGTGATCTTGTATTTCTCCTTATTGTAGTTCTCTTGTGATCTTGTAGTTCTCTTGTGATCTTGTAGTTCTCTGTGATCTTGTAGTTCTCCTTATTGTAGTTCTCTTGTGATCTTGTAGTTCTCCTTATTGTAGTTCTCTTGTGATCTTGTAGTTCTCCTGTTATCTTGTAGTTCTCCTTTGATCTTGTAGTTCTCTTGTGATCTTGTAGTTCTCTTGTGATCTTGTAGTTCTCATGTGATCTTGTAGTTCTCTTGTGATCTTGTAGTTCTCCTGTAATCTTGTAGTTCTCCTGATATCTTGTAGTTCTCTGTGATCTTGTAGTTCTCCTTATTGTAGTTCTCTTGTGATCTTGTAGTTCTCCTTATTGTAGTTCTCTTGTGATCTTGTAGTTCTCCTGTGATCTTGTAGTTCTCTTGTGATCTTGTAGTTCTCCTGTGATCTTGTAGTTCTCTGTGATCTTGTAGTTCTCATGTGATCTTGTAGTTCTCATGTGATCTTGTAGTTCTCTTGTGAACTTGTAGTTCTCTTGTGATCTTCTTGTGCTCTTGTAGTTCTCTTTTGATCTTCTTGTGATCTTGTAGTTCTCTTGTGATCTTGTAGTTCTCATGTGATCTTGTAGTTCTCATGTGATCTTGTAGTTCTCCTGGAATCTTGTAGTTCTCTTGTTATCTTCTAGTTCTCCTTATTGTAGTTCTCTTGTGATCTTGTAGTTCTCCTGTGATCTTGTAGTTCTCCTGTTATCTTGTAGTTCTCCTGTGATCTTGTAGTTCTCCTGTGATCTTGTAGTTCTCTGTGATTTTGTAGTTCTCTTGTGATCTTGTAGTTCTCATGTGATCTTGTAGTTCTCTTGTGATCTTCTTGTGATCTTGTAGTTCTCTTGTGATCTTGTAGTTCTCTTGTGATCTTGTAGTTCTCATGTGATCTTGTAGTTCTCCTGTGATCTTGTAGTTCTCATATGATCTTGTAGTTCTCATGTGATCTTGTAGTTCTCCTGTGATCTTCTAGTTCTCATGTGATCTTGTAGTTCTCCTTATTGTAGTTCTCCTTATTGTAGTTCTCTTGTGATCTTGTAGTTCTCATGTGATCTTGTAGTTCTCCTTATTGTAGTTCTCTTGTGATCTTGTAGTTCTCTTGTGATCTTGTAGTTCTCCTTATTGTAGTTCTCTTGTGATCTTGTAGTTCTTCTGTTATCTTTTAGTTCTCCTTTGATCTTGTAGTTCTCCTGTTATCTTGTAGTTCTCCTGTGATCTTGTAGTTCTCATGTGATCTTGTAGTTCTCCTGTGATCTTGTAGTTCTCATGTGATCTTGTAGTTCTCATGTGATCTTGTAGTTCTCCTGTGATCTTGTAGTTCTCATGTGATCTTGTAGTTCTCCTTATTGTAGTTCTCTTGTGATCTTGTAGTTCTCCTTATTGTAGTTCTCTTGTGATCTTGTAGTTCTCCTGTTATCTTGTAGTTCTCCTTTGATCTTGTAGTTCTCTTGTGATCTTGTAGTTCTCCTGTGATCTTGTAGTTCTCATGTGATCTTGTAGTTCTCATGTGATCTTGTAGTTCTCTTGTGATCTTCTTGTGATCTTGTAGTTCTCTTGTGATCTTGTAGTTCTCATGTGATCTTGTAGTTCTCTTGTGATCTTCTTGTGATCTTGTAGTTCTCTTGTGATCTTGTAGTTCTCTTGTGATCTTGTAGTTCTCATGTGATCTTGTAGTTCTCATGTGATCTTGTAGTTCTCCTTATTGTAGTTATCTTGTGATCTTGTAGTTCTCCTGTTATCTTGTAGTTCTCCTTTGATCTTGTAGTTCTCTTGTGATCTTGTAGTTCTCCTGTGATCTTGTAGTTCTCCTTATTGTAGTTCTCTTGTGATCTTGTAGTTCTCCTGTTATCTTGTAGTTCTCCTTTGATCTTGTAGTTCTCTTGTGATCTTGTAGTTCTCTTGTGATCTTGTAGTTCTCCTGTAATCTTGTAGTTCTCCTGTGATCTTGTAGTTCTCTGTGATCTTGTAGTTCTCCTTATTGTAGTTCTCTTGTGATCTTGTAGTTCTCCTTATTGTAGTTCTCTTGTGATCTTGTAGTTTTCCTGTGATCTTGTAGTTCTCTTGTGATCTTGTAGTTCTCCTGTGATCTTGTAGTTCTCCTTTGATCTTGTAGTTCTCTTGTGATCTTGTAGTTCTCCTGTGATCTTGTAGTTCTCCTTATTGTAGTTCTCTTGTGATCTTGTAGTTCTCTTGTGATCTTGTAGTTCTCTTGTGATCTTGTTGTTCTCTGTGATCTTGTAGTTCTCCTTATTGTAGTTCTCTTGTGATCTTGTAGTTCTCCTTATTGTAGTTCTCTTGTGATCTTCTAGTTCTCCTGTGATCTTGTAGTTCTCCTGTTATCTTGTAGTTCTCCTGTGATCTTGTAGTTCTCCTGTTATCTTGTAGTTCTCCTGTGATCTTGTAGTTCTCATTTGATCTTGTAGTTCTCTTGTGATCTTGTAGTTCTCCTGTGATCTTGTAGTTCTCATGTGATCTTGTATTTCTCCTTATTGTAGTTCTCTTGTGATCTTGTAGTTCTCTTGTGATCTTGTAGTTCTCTGTGATCTTGTAGTTCTCCTTATTGTAGTTCTCTTGTGATCTTGTAGTTCTCCTTATTGTAGTTCTCTTGTGATCTTGTAGTTCTCCTGTTATCTTGTAGTTCTCCTTTGATCTTGTAGTTCTCTTGTGATCTTGTAGTTCTCTTGTGATCTTGTAGTTCTCATGTGATCTTGTAGTTCTCTTGTGATCTTGTAGTTCTCCTGTAATCTTGTAGTTCTCCTGATATCTTGTAGTTCTCTGTGATCTTGTAGTTCTCCTTATTGTAGTTCTCTTGTGATCTTGTAGTTCTCCTTATTGTAGTTCTCTTGTGATCTTGTAGTTCTCCTGTGATCTTGTAGTTCTCTTGTGATCTTGTAGTTCTCCTGTGATCTTGTAGTTCTCTGTGATCTTGTAGTTCTCATGTGATCTTGTAGTTCTCATGTGATCTTGTAGTTCTCTTGTGAACTTGTAGTTCTCTTGTGATCTTCTTGTGCTCTTGTAGTTCTCTTTTGATCTTCTTGTGATCTTGTAGTTCTCTTGTGATCTTGTAGTTCTCATGTGATCTTGTAGTTCTCATGTGATCTTGTAGTTCTCCTGGAATCTTGTAGTTCTCTTGTTATCTTCTAGTTCTCCTTATTGTAGTTCTCTTGTGATCTTGTAGTTCTCCTGTGATCTTGTAGTTCTCCTGTTATCTTGTAGTTCTCCTGTGATCTTGTAGTTCTCCTGTGATCTTGTAGTTCTCTGTGATTTTGTAGTTCTCTTGTGATCTTGTAGTTCTCATGTGATCTTGTAGTTCTCTTGTGATCTTCTTGTGATCTTGTAGTTCTCTTGTGATCTTGTAGTTCTCTTGTGATCTTGTAGTTCTCATGTGATCTTGTAGTTCTCCTGTGATCTTGTAGTTCTCATATGATCTTGTAGTTCTCATGTGATCTTGTAGTTCTCCTGTGATCTTCTAGTTCTCATGTGATCTTGTAGTTCTCCTTATTGTAGTTCTCCTTATTGTAGTTCTCTTGTGATCTTGTAGTTCTCTTGTGATCTTGTAGTTCTCCTTATTGTAGTTCTCTTGTGATCTTGTAGTTCTCCTTATTGTAGTTCTCTTGTGATCTTGTAGTTCTCCTGTTATCTTGTAGTTCTCCTTTGATCTTGTAGTTCTCTTGTGATCTTGTAGTTCTCTTGTGATCTTGTAGTTCTCATGTGATCTTGTAGTTCTCTTGTGATCTTGTAGTTCTCCTGTAATCTTGTAGTTCTCCTGTGATCTTGTAGTTCTCTGTGATCTTGTAGTTCTCCTTATTGTAGTTCTCTTTTGATCTTGTAGTTCTCCTTATTGTAGTTCTCTTTTGATCTTGTAGTTCTCCTGTGATCTTGTAGTTCTCTTGTGATCTTGTAGTTCTCCTGTGATCTTGTAGTTCTCTGTGATCTTGTAGTTCTCATGTGATCTTGTAGTTCTCATGTGATCTTGTAGTTCTCATGTGAACTTGTAGTTCTCTTGTGATCTTCTTGTGATCTTGTAGTTCTCTTGTGATCTTCTTGTGATCTTGTAGTTCTCTTGTGATCTTGTAGTTCTCATGTGATCTTGTAGTTCTCCTGTGATCTTGTAGTTCTCTGTGATTTTGTAGTTCTCCTGTGATCTTGTAGTTCTCATGTGATCTTGTAGTTCTCATGTGATCTTGTAGTTCTCCTGTGATCTTGTAGTTCTCATGTGATCTTGTAGTTCTCCTTATTGTAGTTCTCTTGTGATCTTGTAGTTCTCTTGTGATCTTGTAGTTCTCCTTATTGTAGTTCTCTTCTGATCTTGTAGTTCTCTTGTGATCTTGTAGTTCTCTTGTGATCTTGTAGTTCTCCTGTGATCTTGTAGTTCTCATGTGATCTTGTAGTTCTCATGTGATCTTGTAGTTCTCTTGTGATCTTCTTGTGATCTTGTAGTTCTCTTGTGATCTTGTAGTTCTCATGTGATCTTGTAGTTCTCTTGTGATCTTCTTGTGATCTTGTAGTTCTCTTGTGATCTTGTAGTTCTCTTGTGATCTTGTAGTTCTCATGTGATCTTGTAGTTCTCCTGTGATCTTGTAGTTCTCATGTGATCTTGTAGTTCTCCTTATTGTAGTTCTCTTGTGATCTTGTAGTTCTCTTGTGATCTTGTAGTTCTCTGTCATCTTGTAGTTCTCCTTATTGTAGTTCTCTTGTGATCTTGTAATTCTCCTTATTGTAGTTCTCTTGTTATCTTGTAGTTCTCTGTGATCTTGTAGTTCTCCTGTTATCTTGTAGTTCTCCTGTGATCTTGTAGTTCTCCTGTTATCTTGTAGTTCTCCTGTGATCTTGTAGTTCTCATTTGATCTTGTAGTTCTCTTGTGATCTTGTAGTTCTCCTGTGATCTTGTAGTTCTCATGTGATCTTGTATTTCTCCTTATTGTAGTTCTCTTGTGATCTTGTAGTTCTCTTGTGATCTTGTAGTTCTCTGTGATCTTGTAGTTCTCCTTATTGTAGTTCTCTTGTGATCTTGTAGTTCTCCTTATTGTAGTTCTCTTGTGATCTTGTAGTTCTCCTGTGATCTTGTAGTTCTCTTGTGATCTTGTAGTTCTCCTGTGATCTTGTAGTTCTCTGTGATCTTGTAGTTCTCATGTGATCTTGTAGTTCTCATGTGATCTTGTAGTTCTCATGTGAACTTGTAGTTCTCTTGTAGTTCTCTTGTGATCTTCTTGTGCTCTTGTAGTTCTCTTTTTCTCTTCTTGTGATCTTGTAGTTCTCTTGTGATCTTGTAGTTCTCATGTGATCTTGTAGTTCTCATGTGATCTTGTAGTTCTCCTGGAATCTTGTAGTTCTCTTGTGATCTTGTAGTTCTCCTTATTGTAGTTCTCTTGTGATCTTGTAGTTCTCCTGTGATCTTGTAGTTCTCCTGTTATCTTGTAGTTCTCCTGTGATCTTGTAGTTCTCCTGTGATCTTGTAGTTCTCTGTGATTTTGTAGTTCTCTTGTGATCTTGTAGTTCTCATGTGATCTTGTAGTTCTCTTGTGATCTTCTTGTGATCTTGTAGTTCTCTTGTGATCTTGTAGTTCTCATGTGATCTTGTAGTTCTCCTGTGTTCTTGTAGTTCTCATGTGATCTTGTAGTTCTCCTTATTGTAGTTCTCTTGTGATCTTGTAGTTCTCTTGTGATCTTGTAGTTCTCTGTGATCTTGTAGTTCTCCTTATTGTAGTTCTCTTGTGATCTTGTAGTTCTCCTTATTGTAGTTCTCTTGTGATCTTCTAGTTCTCCTGTGATCTTGTAGTTCTCCTGTTATCTTGTAGTTCTCCTGTGATCTTGTAGTTCTCTTGTGATCTTGTAGTTCTCTTGTGATCTTGTAGTTCTCATGTGATCTTGTAGTTCTCTTGTGATCTTGTAGTTCTCCTGTAATCTTGTAGTTCTCCTGATATCTTGTAGTTCTCTGTGATCTTGTAGTTCTCCTTATTGTAGTTCTCTTGTGATCTTGTAGTTCTCCTTATTGTAGTTCTCTTGTGATCTTGTAGTTCTCCTGTGATCTTGTAGTTCTCTTGTGATCTTGTAGTTCTCCTGTGATCTTGTAGTTCTCTGTGATCTTGTAGTTCTCATGTGATCTTGTAGTTCTCATGTGATCTTGTAGTTCTCTTGTGAACTTGTAGTTCTCTTGTGATCTTCTTGTGCTCTTGTAGTTCTCTTTTGATCTTCTTGTGATCTTGTAGTTCTCTTGTGATCTTGTAGTTCTCATGTGATCTTGTAGTTCTCATGTGATCTTGTAGTTCTCCTGGAATCTTGTAGTTCTCTTGTTATCTTCTAGTTCTCCTTATTGTAGTTCTCTTGTGATCTTGTAGTTCTCCTGTGATCTTGTAGTTCTCCTGTTATCTTGTAGTTCTCCTGTGATCTTGTAGTTCTCCTGTGATCTTGTAGTTCTCTGTGATTTTGTAGTTCTCTTGTGATCTTGTAGTTCTCATGTGATCTTGTAGTTCTCTTGTGATCTTCTTGTGATCTTGTAGTTCTCTTGTGATCTTGTAGTTCTCTTGTGATCTTGTAGTTCTCATGTGATCTTGTAGTTCTCCTGTGATCTTGTAGTTCTCATATGATCTTGTAGTTCTCATGTGATCTTGTAGTTCTCCTGTGATCTTCTAGTTCTCATGTGATCTTGTAGTTCTCCTTATTGTAGTTCTCCTTATTGTAGTTCTCTTGTGATCTTGTAGTTCTCTTGTGA
Source organism: Labrus mixtus (assembly GCF_963584025.1). Lineage (NCBI taxonomy): Eukaryota > Metazoa > Chordata > Actinopteri > Labriformes > Labridae > Labrus > Labrus mixtus. The sequence goes on from NW_026870234.1 coordinate 222,900, forward strand.
TCTTGTAGTTCTCCTTATTGTAGTTCTCTTGTGATCTTGTAGTTCTCCTTATTGTAGTTCTCTTGTGATCTTGTAGTTCTCCTGTTATCTTGTAGTTCTCCTTTGATCTTGTAGTTCTCTTGTGATCTTGTAGTTCTCTTGTGATCTTGTAGTTCTCATGTGATCTTGTAGTTCTCTTGTGATCTTGTAGTTCTCCTGTAATCTTGTAGTTCTCCTGTGATCTTGTAGTTCTCTGTGATCTTGTAGTTCTCCTTATTGTAGTTCTCTTTTGATCTTGTAGTTCTCCTTATTGTAGTTCTCTTTTGATCTTGTAGTTCTCCTGTGATCTTGTAGTTCTCTTGTGATCTTGTAGTTCTCCTGTGATCTTGTAGTTCTCTGTGATCTTGTAGTTCTCATGTGATCTTGTAGTTCTCATGTGATCTTGTAGTTCTCATGTGAACTTGTAGTTCTCTTGTGATCTTCTTGTGATCTTGTAGTTCTCTTGTGATCTTCTTGTGATCTTGTAGTTCTCTTGTGATCTTGTAGTTCTCATGTGATCTTGTAGTTCTCCTGTGATCTTGTAGTTCTCTGTGATTTTGTAGTTCTCCTGTGATCTTGTAGTTCTCATGTGATCTTGTAGTTCTCATGTGATCTTGTAGTTCTCCTGTGATCTTGTAGTTCTCATGTGATCTTGTAGTTCTCCTTATTGTAGTTCTCTTGTGATCTTGTAGTTCTCTTGTGATCTTGTAGTTCTCCTTATTGTAGTTCTCTTCTGATCTTGTAGTTCTCTTGTGATCTTGTAGTTCTCTTGTGATCTTGTAGTTCTCCTGTGATCTTGTAGTTCTCATGTGATCTTGTAGTTCTCATGTGATCTTGTAGTTCTCTTGTGATCTTCTTGTGATCTTGTAGTTCTCTTGTGATCTTGTAGTTCTCATGTGATCTTGTAGTTCTCTTGTGATCTTCTTGTGATCTTGTAGTTCTCTTGTGATCTTGTAGTTCTCTTGTGATCTTGTAGTTCTCATGTGATCTTGTAGTTCTCCTGTGATCTTGTAGTTCTCATGTGATCTTGTAGTTCTCCTTATTGTAGTTCTCTTGTGATCTTGTAGTTCTCTTGTGATCTTGTAGTTCTCTGTCATCTTGTAGTTCTCCTTATTGTAGTTCTCTTGTGATCTTGTAATTCTCCTTATTGTAGTTCTCTTGTTATCTTGTAGTTCTCTGTGATCTTGTAGTTCTCCTGTTATCTTGTAGTTCTCCTGTGATCTTGTAGTTCTCCTGTTATCTTGTAGTTCTCCTGTGATCTTGTAGTTCTCATTTGATCTTGTAGTTCTCTTGTGATCTTGTAGTTCTCCTGTGATCTTGTAGTTCTCATGTGATCTTGTATTTCTCCTTATTGTAGTTCTCTTGTGATCTTGTAGTTCTCTTGTGATCTTGTAGTTCTCTGTGATCTTGTAGTTCTCCTTATTGTAGTTCTCTTGTGATCTTGTAGTTCTCCTTATTGTAGTTCTCTTGTGATCTTGTAGTTCTCCTGTGATCTTGTAGTTCTCTTGTGATCTTGTAGTTCTCCTGTGATCTTGTAGTTCTCTGTGATCTTGTAGTTCTCATGTGATCTTGTAGTTCTCATGTGATCTTGTAGTTCTCATGTGAACTTGTAGTTCTCTTGTAGTTCTCTTGTGATCTTCTTGTGCTCTTGTAGTTCTCTTTTTCTCTTCTTGTGATCTTGTAGTTCTCTTGTGATCTTGTAGTTCTCATGTGATCTTGTAGTTCTCATGTGATCTTGTAGTTCTCCTGGAATCTTGTAGTTCTCTTGTGATCTTGTAGTTCTCCTTATTGTAGTTCTCTTGTGATCTTGTAGTTCTCCTGTGATCTTGTAGTTCTCCTGTTATCTTGTAGTTCTCCTGTGATCTTGTAGTTCTCCTGTGATCTTGTAGTTCTCTGTGATTTTGTAGTTCTCTTGTGATCTTGTAGTTCTCATGTGATCTTGTAGTTCTCTTGTGATCTTCTTGTGATCTTGTAGTTCTCTTGTGATCTTGTAGTTCTCATGTGATCTTGTAGTTCTCCTGTGTTCTTGTAGTTCTCATGTGATCTTGTAGTTCTCCTTATTGTAGTTCTCTTGTGATCTTGTAGTTCTCTTGTGATCTTGTAGTTCTCTGTGATCTTGTAGTTCTCCTTATTGTAGTTCTCTTGTGATCTTGTAGTTCTCCTTATTGTAGTTCTCTTGTGATCTTCTAGTTCTCCTGTGATCTTGTAGTTCTCCTGTTATCTTGTAGTTCTCCTGTGATCTTGTAGTTCTCCTGTTATCTTGTAGTTCTCCTGTGATCTTGTAGTTCTCATTTGATCTTGTAGTTCTCTTGTGATCTTGTAGTTCTCCTGTGATCTTGTAGTTCTCATGTGATCTTGTATTTCTCCTTATTGTAGTTCTCTTGTGATCTTGTAGTTCTCTTGTGATCTTGTAGTTCTCTGTGATCTTGTAGTTCTCCTTATTGTAGTTCTCTTGTGATCTTGTAGTTCTCCTTATTGTAGTTCTCTTGTGATCTTGTAGTTCTCCTGTTATCTTGTAGTTCTCCTTTGATCTTGTAGTTCTCTTGTGATCTTGTAGTTCTCTTGTGATCTTGTAGTTCTCAAGTGATCTTGTAGTTCTCTTGTGATCTTGTAGTTCTCCTGTAATCTTGTAGTTCTCCTGATATCTTGTAGTTCTCTGTGATCTTGTAGTTCTCCTTATTGTAGTTCTCTTGTGATCTTGTAGTTCTCCTTATTGTAGTTCTCTTGTGATCTTGTAGTTCTCCTGTGATCTTGTAGTTCTCTTGTGATCTTGTAGTTCTCCTGTGATCTTGTAGTTCTCTGTGATCTTGTAGTTCTCATGTGATCTTGTAGTTCTCATGTGATCTTGTAGTTCTCATGTGAACTTGTAGTTCTCTTGTGATCTTCTTGTGCTCTTGTAGTTCTCTTTTGATCTTCTTGTGATCTTGTAGTTCTCTTGTGATCTTGTAGTTCTCATGTGATCTTGTAGTTCTCATGTGATCTTGTAGTTCTCCTGGAATCTTGTAGTTCTCTTGTGATCTTGTAGTTCTCCTTATTGTAGTTCTCTTGTGATCTTGTAGTTCTCCTGTGATCTTGTAGTTCTCCTGTTATCTTGTAGTTCTCCTGTGATCTTGTAGTTCTCTTGTGATCTTGTAGTTCTCTATGATTTTGTAGTTCTCTTGTGATCTTATAGTTCTCATGTGATCTTGTAGTTCTCTTGTGATCTTCTTGTGATCTTGTAGTTCTCTTGTGATCTTGTAGTTCTCATGTGATCTTGTAGTTCTCCTGTGTTCTTGTAGTTCTCATGTGATCTTGTAGTTCTCCTTATTGTAGTTCTCTTGTGATCTTGTAGTTCTCTTGTGATCTTGTAGTTCTCTGTGATCTTGTAGTTCTCCTTATTGTAGTTCTCTTGTGATCTTGTAGTTCTCCTTATTGTAGTTCTCTTGTAATCTTCTAGTTCTCCTGTGATCTTGTAGTTCTCCTGTTATCTTGTAGTTCTCCTGTGATCTTGTAGTTCTCCTTTTATCTTGTAGTTCTCCTGTGATCTTGTAGTTCTCATGTGATCTTGTAGTTCTCTTGTGATCTTGTAGTTCTCCTGTGATCTTGTAGTTCTCATGTGATCTTGTAGTTCTCCTTATTGTAGTTCTCTTGTGATCTTGTAGTTCTCTTGTGATCTTGTAGTTCTCTGTGATCTTGTAGTTCTCCTTATTGTAGTTCTCTTGTGATCTTGTAGTTCTCTTGTGATCTTGTAGTTCTCTGTGATCTTGTAGTTCTCCTGTTATCTTGTAGTTCTCCTGTGATCTTGTAGTTCTCCTGTTATCTTGTAGTTCTCCTGTGATCTTGTAGTTCTCATTTGATCTTGTAGTTCTCTTGTGATCTTGTAGTTCTCCTGTTATCTTGTAGTTCTCATGTGATCTTGTAGTTCTCCTTATTGTAGTTCTCTTGTGATCTTGTAGTTCTCTTGTGATCTTGTAGTTCTCTGTGATCTTGTAGTTCTCCTTATTGTAGTTCTCTTGTGATCTTGTAGTTCTCCTTATTGTAGTTCTCTTGTGATCTTGTAGTTCTCCTGTTATCTTGTAGTTCTCCTTTGATCTTGTAGTTCTCTTGTGATCTTGTAGTTCTCTTGTGATCTTGTAGTTCTCATGTGATCTTGTAGTTCTCTTGTGATCTTGTAGTTCTCCTGTAATCTTGTAGTTCTCCTGTGATCTTGTAGTTCTCTGTGATCTTGTAGTTCTCCTTATTGTAGTTCTCTTGTGATCTTGTAGTTCTCCTTATTGTAGTTCTCTTGTGATCTTGTAGTTCTCCTGTGATCTTGTAGTTCTCTTGTGATCTTGTAGTTCTCCTGTGATCTTGTAGTTCTCTGTGATCTTGTAGTTCTCATGTGATCTTGTAGTTCTCATGTGATCTTGTAGTTCTCATGTGAACTTGTAGTTCTCTTGTGATCTTCTTGTGATCTTGTAGTTCTCTTGTGATCTTCTTGTGATCTTGTAGTTCTCTTGTGATCTTGTAGTTCTCATGTGATCTTGTAGTTCTCTTGTGATCTTGTAGTTCTCATGTGATCTTGTAGTTCTCCTGGAATCTTGTAGTTCTCTTGTGATCTTGTAGTTCTCCTTATTGTAGTTCTCTTGTGATCTTGTAGTTCTCCTGTGATCTTGTAGTTCTCCTGTTATCTTGTAGTTCTCCTGTGATCTTGTAGTTCTCTTGTGATCTTGTAGTTCTCTGTGATCTTGTAGTTCTCCTGTTATCTTGTAGTTCTCCTGTGATCTTGTAGTTCTCATTTGATCTTGTAGTTCTCTTGTGATCTTGTAGTTCTCCTGTGATCTTGTAGTTCTCATGTGGTCTTGTAGTTCTCCTTATTGTAGTTCTCTTGTGATCTTGTAGTTCTCTTGTGATCTTGTAGTTCTCTGTGATCTTGTAGTTCTCCTTATTGTAGTTCTCTTGTGATCTTGTAGTTCTCCTTATTGTAGTTCTCTTGTGATCTTCTAGTTCTCCTGTGATCTTGTAGTTCTCCTGTTATCTTGTAGTTCTCCTGTGATCTTGTAGTTCTCCTGTGATCTTGTAGTTCTCCTGTGATCTTGTAGTTCTCATGTGATCTTGTAGTTCTCTTGTGATCTTGTAGTTCTCCTGTGATCTTGTAGTTCTCATGTGATCTTGTAGTTCTCCTTATTGTAATTCTCTTGTGATCTTGTAGTTCTCTTGTGATCTTGTAGTTCTCTGTGATCTTGTAGTTCTCCTTATTGTAGTTCTCTTGTGATCTTGTAGTTCTCCTTATTGTAGTTCTCTTGTGATCTTGTAGTTCTCCTGTTATCTTGTAGTTCTCCTTTGATCTTGTAGTTCTCTTGTGATCTTGTAGTTCTCCTGTGATCTTGTAGTTCTCTGTGATCTTGTAGTTCTCATGTGATCTTGTAGTTCTCATGTGATCTTGTAGTTCTCTTGTGATCTTGTAGTTCTCCTGTGATCTTGTAGTTCTCCTGTGATCTTCTAGTTCTCTGTGATCTTTTAGTTCTCCTTATTGTATTTCTCTTGTGATCTTGTAGTTCTCCTTATTGTAGTTCTCTTGTGATCTTGTAGTTCTCATGTGATCTTGTAGTTCTCCTTATTGTAGTTCTCTTGTGATCTTGTAGTTCTCTTGTGATCTTGTAGTTCTCCTTATTGTAGTTCTCTTGTGATCTTGTAGTTCTCCTGTTATCTTTTAGTTCTCCTTTGATCTTGTAGTTCTCCTGTTATCTTGTAGTTCTCCTGTGATCTTGTAGTTCTCATGTGATCTTGTAGTTCTCCTGTGATCTTGTAGATCTCATGTGATCTTGTAGTTCTCATGTGATCTTGTAGTTCTCCTGTGATCTTGTAGTTCTCATGTGATCTTGTAGTTCTCCTTATTGTAGTTCTCTTGTGATCTTGTAGTTCTCTTGTGATCTTGTAGTTCTCCTTATTGTAGTTCTCTTGTGATCTTGTAGTTCTCCTGTTATCTTGTAGTTCTCCTTTGATCTTGTAGTTCTCTTGTGATCTTGTAGTTCTCTTGTGATCTTGTAGTTCTCATGTGATCTTGTAGTTCTCTTGTGATCTTCTTGTGATCTTGTAGTTCTCTTGTGATCTTGGAGTTCTCTTGTGATCTTGTAGTTCTCATGTGATCTTGTAGTTCTCCTGTGATCTTGTAGTTCTCATGTGATCTTGTAGTTCTCCTTATTGTAGTTCTCTTGTGATCTTGTAGTTCTCATGTGATCTTGTAGTTCTCTGTCATCTTGTAGTTCTCCTTAATGTAGTTCTCTTGTGATCTTGTAGTTCTCCTTATTGTAGTTCTCTTGTTATCTTGTAGTTCTCTGTGATCTTGTAGTTCTCCTGTTATCTTGTAGTTCTCCTGTGATCTTGTAGTTCTCCTGTTATCTTGTAGTTCTCCTGTGATCTTGTAGTTCTCATTTGATATTGTAGTTCTCTTGTGATCTTGTAGTTCTCCTGTGATCTTGTAGTTCTCATGTGATCTTGTAGTTCTCCTTATTGTAGTTCTCTTGTGATCTTGTAGTTCTCCTTATTGTAGTTCTCTTGTGATCTTGTAGTTCTCCTGTTATCTTGTAGTTCTCCTTTGATCTTGTAGTTCTCTTGTGATCTTGTAGTTCTCCTGTGATCTTGTAGTTCTCCTTATTGTAGTTCTCTTGTGATCTTTTAGTTCTCTTGTGATCTTGTAGTTCTCTTGTGATCTTGTAGTTCTCTGTGATCTTGTAGTTCTCCTTATTGTAGTTCTCTTGTGATCTTGTAGTTCTCCTTATTGTAGTTCTCTTGTGATCTTGTAGTTCTCCTGTTATCTTGTAGTTCTCCTTTGATCTTGTAGTTCTCTTGTGATCTTGTAGTTCTCTTGTGATCTTGTAGTTCTCATGTGATCTTGTAGTTCTCTTGTGATCTTGTAGTTCTCCTGTAATCTTGTAGTTCTCCTGTGATCTTGTAGTTCTCTGTGATCTTGTAGTTCTCCTTATTGTAGTTCTCTTGTGATCTTGTAGTTCTCCTTATTGTAGTTCTCTTGTGATCTTGTAGTTCTCCTGTGATCTTGTAGTTCTCCTGTGATCTTCTAGTTCTCTGTGATCTTGTAGTTCTCCTTATTGTATTTCTCTTGTGATCTTGTAGTTCTCCTTATTGTAGTTCTCTTGTGATCTTGTAGTTCTCATATGATCTTGTAGTTCTCCTTATTGTAGTTCTCTTGTGATCTTGTAGTTCTCTTGTGATCTTGTAGTTCTCCTTATTGTAGTTCTCTTGTGATCTTGTAGTTCTCCTGTTATCTTTTAGTTCTCCTTTGATCTTGTAGTTCTCCTGTTATCTTGTAGTTCTCCTGTGATCTTGTAGTTCTCATGTGATCTTGTAGTTCTCCTGTGATCTTGTAGTTCTCATGTGATCTTGTAGTTCTCATGTGATCTTGTAGTTCTCCTGTGATCTTGTAGTTCTCATGTGATCTTGTAGTTCTCCTTATTGTAGTTCTCTTGTGATCTTGTAGTTCTCCTTATTGTAGTTCTCTTGTGATCTTGTAGTTCTCCTGTTATCTTGTAGTTCTCCTTTGATCTTGTAGTTCTCTTGTGATCTTGTAGTTCTCCTGTGATCTTGTAGTTCTCATGTGATCTTGTAGTTCTCTTGTGATCTTCTTGTGATCTTGTAGTTCTCTTGTGATCTTGTAGTTCTCATGTGATCTTGTAGTTCTCTTGTGATCTTCTTGTGATCTTGTAGTTCTCTTGTGATCTTGTAGTTCTCTTGTGATCTTGTAGTTCTCATGTGATCTTGTAGTTCTCCTGTGATCTTGTAGTTCTCATGTGATCTTGTAGTTCTCCTTATTGTAGTTCTCTTGTGATCTTGTAGTTCTCTTGTGATCTTGTAGTTCTCTGTCATCTTGTAGTTCTCCTTATTGTAGTTCTCTTGTGATCTTGTAGTTCTCCTTATTGTAGTTCTCTTGTTATCTTGTAGTTCTCTGTGATCTTGTAGTTCTCCTGTTATCTTGTAGTTCTCCTGTTATCTTGTAGTTCTCCTGTTATCTTGTAGTTCTCCTGTGATCTTGTAGTTCTCATTTGATCTTGTAGTTCTCTTGTGATCTTGTTGTTCTCCTGTGATCTTGTAGTTCTCATGTGATCTTGTAGTTCTCCTTATTGTAGTTCTCTTGTGATCTTGTAGTTCTCTTGTGATCTTGTAGTTCTCCTTATTGTAGTTCTCTTGTGATCTTGTAGTTCTCCTGTTATCTTGTAGTTCTCCTTTGATCTTGTAGTTCTCTTGTGATCTTGTAGTTCTCCTGTGATCTTGTAGTTCTCCTTATTGTAGTTCTCTTGTGATCTTGTAGTTCTCTTGTGATCTTGTAGTTCTCTTGTGATCTTGTAGTTCTCTGTGATCTTGTAGTTCTCCTTATTGTAGTTCTCTTGTGATCTTGTAGTTCTCCTTATTGTAGTTCTCTTGTGATCTTGTAGTTCTCCTGTTATCTTGTAGTTCTCCTTTGATCTTGTAGTTCTCTTGTGATCTTGTAGTTCTCTTGTGATCTTGTAGTTCTCATGTGATCTTGTAGTTCTCTTGTGATCTTGTAGTTCTCCTGTAATCTTGTAGTTCTCCTGTGATCTTGTAGTTCTCTGTGATCTTGTAGTTCTCCTTATTGTAGTTCTCTTGTGATCTTGTAGTTCTCCTTATTGTAGTTCTCTTGTGATCTTGTAGTTCTCCTGTGATCTTGTAGTTCTCTTGTGATCTTGTAGTTCTCCTGTGATCTTGTAGTTCTCTGTGATCTTGTAGTTCTCATGTGATCTTGTAGTTCTCATGTGATCTTGTAGTTCTCATGTGAACTTGTAGTTCTCTTGTGATCTTCTTGTGATCTTGTAGTTCTCTTGTGATCTTCTTGTGATCTTGTAGTTCTCTTGTGATCTTGTAGTTCTCATGTGATCTTGTAGTTCTCCTGTGATCTTGTAGTTCTCTGTGATTTTGTAGTTCTCTTGTGATCTTGTAGTTCTCATTTGATCTTGTAGTTCTCTTGTGATCTTCTTGTGATCTTGTAGTTCTCTTGTGATCTTGTAGTTCTCATGTGATCTTGTAGTTCTCCTGTGTTCTTGTAGTTCTCATGTGATCTTGTAGTTCTCCTTATTGTAGTTCTCTTGTGATCTTGTAGTTCTCCTTATTGTAGTTCTCTTGTGATCTTCTAGTTCTCCTGTGATCTTGTAGTTCTCCTGTTATCTTGTAGTTCTCCTGTGATCTTGTAGTTCTCTTGTGATCTTCTTGTGATCTTGTAGATCTCATGTGATCTTGTAGTTCGCTTGTGATCTTGTAGTTCTCATGTGATCTTGTAGTTGTCTTATGATCTTGTAGTTCTCATGTGATTTTGTAGTTTTCTTGTGATCTTGTAGTTCTCATGTGATCTTGTAGTTTTCTTGTGATCTTGTAGTTCTCCTGTGATCTTGTAGTTCTCCTGTGATCTTGTAGTTCTCATGTGATCTTGTAGTTCTCTTGTGATCTTCTTTTGATCTTGTAGTTCTCTTGTGATCTTGTAGTTCTCATGTGATCTTGTAGTTCTCTTGTGATCTTCTTGTGATCTTGTAGTTCTCTTGTGATCTTGTAGTTCTCTTGTGATCTTGTAGTTCTCATGTGATCTTGTAGTTCTCCTGTGATCTTGTAGTTCTCATGTGATCTTGTAGTTCTCATGTGATCTTGTAGTTCTCCTGTGATCTTGTAGTTCTCATGTGATCTTGTAGTTCTCCTTATTGTAGTTCTCTTGTGATCTTGTAGTTCTCTTGTGATCTTGTAGTTCTCCTTATTGTAGTTCTCTTCTGATCTTGTAGTTCTCCTGTTATCTTGTAGTTCTCCTTTGATCTTGTAGTTCTCTTGTGATCTTGTAGTTCTCCTGTGATCTTGTAGTTCTCATGTGATCTTGTAGTTCTCATGTGATCTTGTAGTTCTCTTGTGATCTTCTTGTGATCTTGTAGTTCTCTTGTGATCTTGTAGTTCTCATGTGATCTTGTAGTTCTCTTGTGATCTTCTTGTGATCTTGTAGTTCTCTTGTGATCTTGTAGTTCTCTTGTGATCTTGTAGTTCTCATGTGATCTTGTAGTTCTCCTGTGATCTTGTAGTTCTCATGTGATCTTGTAGTTCTCCTTATTGTAGTTCTCTTGTGATCTTGTAGTTCTCTTGTGATCTTGTAGTTCTCTGTCATCTTGTAGTTCTCCTTATTGTAGTTCTCTTATGATCTTGTAGTTCTCCTAATTGTAGTTCTCTTGTTATCTTGTAGTTCTCTGTGATCTTGTAGTTCTCCTGTTATCTTGTAGTTCTCCTGTGATCTTGTAGTTCTCATGTGATCTTGTAGTTCTCCTGGAATCTTGTAGTTCTCTTGTGATCTTGTAGTTCTCCTTATTGTAGTTCTCTTGAGATCTTGTAGTTCTCCTGTGATCTTGTAGTTCTCCTGTTATCTTGTAGTTCTCCTGTGATCTTGTAGTTCTCCTGTGATCTTGTAGTTCTCTGTGTTTTTGTAGTTCTCTTGTGATCTTGTAGTTCTCATGTGATCTTGTAGTTCTCTTGTGATCTTCTTGTGATCTTGTAGTTCTCTTGTGATCTTGTAGTTCTCATGTGATCTTGTAGTTCTCCTGTGTTCTTGTAGTTCTCATGTGATCTTGTAGTTCTCCTTATTGTAGTTCTCTTGTGATCTTGTAGTTCTCTTGTGATCTTGTAGTTCTCTGTGATCTTGTAGTTCTCCTTATTGTAGTTCTCTTGTGATCTTGTAGTTCTCCTTATTGTACTTCTCTTGTGATCTTCTAGTTCTCCTGTGATTTTGTAGTTCTCCTGTTATCTTGTAGTTCTCCTGTGATCTTGTAGTTCTCCTGTTATCTTGTAGTTCTCCTGTGATCTTGTAGTTCTCATGTGATCTTGTAGTTCTCTTGTGATCTTGTAGTTCTCCTGTGATCTTGTAGTTCTCATGTGATCTTGTAGTTCTCCTTATTGTAGTTCTCTTGTGATCTTGTAGTTCTCTTGTGATCTTGTAGTTCTCTGTGATCTTGTAGTTCTCCTTATTGTAGTTCTCTTGTGATCTTGTAGTTCTCCTTATTGTAGTTCTCTTGTGATCTTGTAGTTCTCCTGTTATCTTGTAGTTCTCCTTTGATCTTGTAGTTCTCTTGTGATCTTGTAGTTCTCCTGTGATCTTGTAGTTCTCTGTGATCTTGTAGTTCTCATGTGATCTTGTAGTTCTCATGTGATCTTGTAGTTCTCTTGTGATCTTGTAGTTCTCCTGTGATCTTGTAGTTCTCCTGTGATCTTGTAGTTCTCTGTGATCTTGTAGTTCTCCTTATTGTATTTCTCTTGTGATCTTGTAGTTCTCCTTATTGTAGTTCTCTTGTGATCTTGTAGTTCTCCTGTGATCTTGTAGTTCTCTTGTGATCTTGTAGTTCTCCTGTGATCTTGTAGTTCTCTGTGATCTTGTAGTTCTCATGTGATCTTGTAGTTCTCATGTGATCTTGTAGTTCTCATGTCATCTTCTTGTGATCTTGTAGTTCTCTTGTGATCTTGTAGTTCTCATGTGATCTTGTAGTTCTCTTGTGATCTTGTAGTTCTCATGTGATCTTGTAGTTCTCCTGTGATCTTGTAGTTCTCTTGTGATCTTGTAGTTCTCCTTATTGTAGTTCTCTTGTGATGTTGTAGTTCTCTTGTGATCTTGTAGTTCTCTGTGATCTTGTAGTTCTCCTGTGATCTTGTAGTTCTCCTGTTATCTTGTAGTTCTCTTGTGATCTTGTAGTTCTCTTGTGATCTTGTAGTTCTCTGTGATCTTGTAGTTGTCCTTATTGTAGTTCTCTTGTGATCTTGTAGTTCTCCTTATTGTAGTTCTCTTGTGATCTTGTAGTTCTCCTGTTATCTTGTAGTTCTCCTTTGATCTTGTAGTTCTCTTGTGATCTTGTAGTTCTCATGTGATCTTGTAGTTCTCTTGTGATCTTCTTGTGATCTTGTAGTTCTCTTGTGATCTTGTAGTTCTCATGTGATCTTGTAGTTCTCTTGTAGTTCTCTTGTGATCTTCTTGTGATCTTGTAGTTCTCTTGTGATCTTGTAGTTCTCATGTGATCTTGTAGTTCTCTTGTGATCTTCTTGTGATCTTGTAGTTCTCTTGTGATCTTGTAGTTCTCATGTGATCTTGTAGTTCTCTTGTGATCTTGTAGTTCTCATGTGATCTTGTAGTTCTCCTGTGATCTTGTAGTTCTCTTGTGATCTTGTAGTTCTCCTTATTGTAGTTCTCTTGTGATCTTGTAGTTCTCTTGTGATCTTGTATTTCTCTGTGATCTTGTAGTTCTCCTGTGATCTTGTAGTTCTCCTGTTATCTTGTAGTTCTCTTGTGATCTTGTAGTTCTCTTGTGATCTTGTACTTGTCCTTATTGTAGTTCTCTTTTGATCTTGTAGTTCTCCTTATTGTAGTTCTCTTGTGATCTTGTAGTTCTCCTGTGATCTTGTAGTTCTCTTGTGATCTTCTTGTGATCTTGTAGTTCTCTTGTGATCTTGTAGTTCTCATGTGATCTTGTAGTTCTCTTGTGATCTTCTTGTGATCTTGTAGTTCTCTTGTGATCTTGTAGTTCTCTTGTGATCTTGTAGTTCTCATGTGATCTTGTAGTTCTCCTGTGATCTTGTAGTTCTCATGTGATCTTGTAGTTCTCCTTATTGTAGTTCTCTTGTGATCTTCTAGTTCTCCTGTGATCTTGTAGTTCTCCTGTTATCTTGTAGTTCTCATGTGATCTTGTAGTTCTCTTGTGATCTTCTTGTGATCTTGTAGTTCTCTTGTGATCTTGTAGTTCTCTGTGATCTTGTAGTTCTCCTTATTGTATTTCTCTTGTGATCTTGTAGTTCTCCTTATTGTAGTTCTCTTGTGATCTTGTAGTTCTCCTGTGATCTTGTAGTTCTCTTGTGATCTTGTAGTTCTCCTGTGATCTTGTAGTTCTCTGTGATCTTGTAGTTCTCATGTGATCTTGTAGTTCTCATGTGATCTTGTAGTTCTCATGTCATCTTCTTGTGATCTTGTAGTTCTCTTGTGATCTTGTAGTTCTCATGTGATCTTGTAGTTCTCTTGTGATCTTGTAGTTCTCATGTGATCTTGTAGTTCTCCTGTGATCTTGTAGTTCTCTTGTGATCTTGTAGTTCTCCTTATTGTAGTTCTCTTGTGATGTTGTAGTTCTCTTGTGATCTTGTAGTTCTCTGTGATCTTGTAGTTCTCCTGTGATCTTGTAGTTCTCCTGTTATCTTGTAGTTCTCTTGTGATCTTGTAGTTCTCTTGTGATCTTGTAGTTCTCTGTGATCTTGTAGTTGTCCTTATTGTAGTTCTCTTGTGATCTTGTAGTTCTCCTTATTGTAGTTCTCTTGTGATCTTGTAGTTCTCCTGTTATCTTGTAGTTCTCCTTTGATCTTGTAGTTCTCTTGTGATCTTGTAGTTCTCATGTGATCTTGTAGTTCTCTTGTGATCTTCTTGTGATCTTGTAGTTCTCTTGTGATCTTGTAGTTCTCATGTGATCTTGTAGTTCTCTTGTAGTTCTCTTGTGATCTTCTTGTGATCTTGTAGTTCTCTTGTGATCTTGTAGTTCTCATGTGATCTTGTAGTTCTCTTGTGATCTTCTTGTGATCTTGTAGTTCTCTTGTGATCTTGTAGTTCTCATGTGATCTTGTAGTTCTCTTGTGATCTTGTAGTTCTCATGTGATCTTGTGGTTCTCCTGTGATCTTGTAGTTCTCTTGTGATCTTGTAGTTCTCCTTATTGTAGTTCTCTTGTGATCTTGTAGTTCTCTTGTGATCTTGTATTTCTCTGTGATCTTGTAGTTCTCCTGTGATCTTGTAGTTCTCCTGTTATCTTGTAGTTCTCTTGTGATCTTGTAGTTCTCTTGTGATCTTGTACTTGTCCTTATTGTAGTTCTCTTTTGATCTTGTAGTTCTCCTTATTGTAGTTCTCTTGTGATCTTGTAGTTCTCCTGTGATCTTGTAGTTCTCTTGTGATCTTCTTGTGATCTTGTAGTTCTCTTGTGATCTTGTAGTTCTCATGTGATCTTGTAGTTCTCTTGTGATCTTCTTGTGATCTTGTAGTTCTCTTGTGATCTTGTAGTTCTCTTGTGATCTTGTAGTTCTCATGTGATCTTGTAGTTCTCCTGTGATCT
>NW_026870235.1:2500-5000 GCF_963584025.1 Labrus mixtus
CTTATCCTTCATCAAATCAAAACTGATGAGTCATCAAAACATTCACCCCCCGTACAGTGTGTGTCCATCGAGACATGAGCTAATCACACCTATTTGGTTTTTTGAACCAGGCTGTAAACATGTTAATCTCTGCTGTAAAAACAGACTTTTTAGAATGGGTGTGTATGTGACTTCCTGTGCTTCTGCAGCCAGCCTCTAGTGGACACTCCAGGAACTGCAGGATTTTACACTTCAGCATCGGCTTCATGTTTAAACACCAGAGGTTGCTGCTTGGTCTAATCCCACAAACAAACAGTTTGAGTGGATGTTCCAAAGATAAATAAACGTATTAACATGAAAATAAATTCCGACTGGAACACGAGGAGTGAATATCTCAGGATCATTTTAACGGTCTGAAACAATAACACTTCTTCTGCAGCAGACGGAGGAGATGAAAGAAACCTCTCAGGACTTTGCATTAGGCAGAAAAAGATTTGCTTCTTTTGTTTCCTGTTTTGCAAACCTGATATTTTATTTATCAGGTAAGCGCTCCCTCTCTTCTGTTGTATTCAATTATGAACATCAGCTCTGGAGCTCACCCGCTGCAATCATTTGCTGTTTATTCATGTTTCGCTAAAAAATTCCCAAACAAGTGTGAAATGAGGGCGTCTCGTACCGCAGCCCTGTCTGAATCTGAAAACAGCTGGCTGACGTGGCGAGGTGTTTCTCTCCAAAATAAAAGCATGGCTGTCACCTTCAGACTCGAACGCCCGCTAATGGGATTCTGACACAATGAGCGCTTTGCAGAAACTCTAAACCGCTCTCTTCTGATTAATAGTCCCTTCCTCGAGCCTCCTTCAGTTTCTCATAATTGCCGGCCTTTGGAGCGTGCGTCTATAATTTCATACACTTTCATCTCCCCCCTCTTAACTGAAGCGGAGCGAGCCAGCCGCAACACGGATAAGGTTGCAACATCGGTTTAATTACCGTCGAGATATTTTCTGTTGTGTTTCACGGCTGCCCTCTCGGGTCATGGAGTTACAGCGGCAGCACACTTAAGAGCACGCTGACCATAAATCGAGTGGCGAGGTTTTAATTAGACGCAGAGGAAAGGAGATGGAGTGTGATAAAAGTTAATTTTCTCACAGCCCGGGGTCATCGGAGAGGCCGCATTAAATGAATCCAAGTTAACATCAGTGCAGTAAACATTCACAGAGCGTCACATGTCACGTCCTCGCCGCTGACCTCAGCTCAGGAGGTCACAAAGGCGTCCCGTCACCGCCGCGGCGTGATGCATGTGGACGCAGCATTTCATCCTCTTTCTGTTTTTCATGAAACATTTTCTGTGATGATGATTCATATCAGACCTTTGTTTTGTTTATCTCACGTCTACATTTCACAGCTTTTAGGCGGTGACATCGGACGCCGCTTATTAAAACATCAACAACGATCTGAATCTATAAAACAACATGTGTCATGCTTCAATCGAGGGAGAGTTTCTGAAAGCAGCTTCCATTTGTTTCAGTCTCTGTGGTTCACGTTTCAACGTCCTTATTAATGTTTCCAGTACCAGCTGATTGAAAAGCTGCGATGAGCCACTGAGGAGTGGTCAATAGTCGGAGAAAAACTGTCGAGTTTAGAGATTGTTGATTTGGTGCCGATGAGGAGAAGCTCGGTTTTGTCACTGTTTAATTTGAGGAAGTTGCAGGTGAACCAGGATTTTATTTCTTGCAGGCCATCAGTCAGGGAAGTGGGCGGGAGGGGGGAGGTGGGTTTGGTGGATAGGTAGAGCTGGGTGTCATCCGCATAGCAATGGAACTGGATGTTATACTTACGGAAGATATGGCCAAGAGGAAGGAGATAGATGATGAACAGAAGGGGGCCCAGGACAGAACCCTGAGGAACACCAGTAGTGACTGGAAATGGTTGGGATTTGAAGGTTCCGAGTTGAGTGAACTGAGTGCGACCAGAGAGATAGGATGAAAACCAGTGCAAGGGTGTGTCAGTGATTCCGATGGAGGAAAGTCTGTGAAGGAGTGTGTGATGGGGGATGGTGTCGAAGGCTGCACTTAGATCAAGGAGGATGAGGATGGTTAGAAGTCCGGAGTCAGCTGCCATGAGGAGGTCATTAGTGATTTTTACCAGTGCTGTCTCTGTGCTATGGAGGGGGCGGAAACCAGACTGGAACTGTTCATAG
The DNA here is from genome assembly GCF_963584025.1 of Labrus mixtus. Lineage (NCBI taxonomy): Eukaryota > Metazoa > Chordata > Actinopteri > Labriformes > Labridae > Labrus > Labrus mixtus. The sequence goes on from NW_026870235.1 coordinate 4,677, forward strand.
AGGTTATTGTCAGACAAATGAGTGTGAACCTGAGATGCAACTGTTTTTTTGGATAGGAAGGGTGGATTAGAAATAGGACGAAAGTTATTGAAGTAATTTGTGTCTGCAGCAGGTTTCTTAAGTATAGGGGTTATTGAAGCTGACTTGAAAGAAATGGGAACAAGACCAGAGGTGAGGGAGGAATGTGTGATGCCCATTATTAGGGAAGACAGAGGGGGTAGGCAAGCTTTTACCAGGACAGTAGGGAGAGGGTCTAATGGACAGGTAGATGGTTTTGATTTCTGAATGAGGTCAGATATTTCAGCAACAGCAGGAAGTTTGAAA